>NW_024420310.1:577918-586178 GCF_014898765.1 Herpailurus yagouaroundi | reverse complement strand
ATATTTAAGTGAGATTACTTTTTCACGTATCATGTTTGCAAACTACTGTTCCTGCATCGGGTTGGCAAGGATGGCGTTCTCATCTATTTTCAGTCAGACTATGAATTGGCAATAAAAAAGTCTTCTGAAGGGCAGTTGCCAATTGATATAAAAAGCCTTGAAAAGAACGTACATTTTTACTTAGCATTTTAATTTTTCAGCATTTAATCTAAAAACACTACCAAAGAGTTTGCAAGCATCTGTGCACGTGTTTCTCCACAGCAACATTGTTTATGACAGCAAAGATTGTAAAGACACATGAAAATCCACAAATAGCACATTATTAAGCTTTTTTACGGTCTAGACGTTGCCCGATGTTAGGGATGCTGCAATGAACGGGACACGCACGGTCCCTGCCTTCATGAGACTTGGACCCAGGATGGGATGATGTGGGAATTCTGAACACCGTAGCGATCGTTACAAACGATGACCGATAGGTGTGTGTTGACATGGAAATATTTTCCCGAAATACTGTGCTGAAAGGAAGACCGCAATACAGCTTGCAGACTTTGATTCAACTTCTACAAATAAAAAAAAAAAATGTATACTGATTTATGTACATACGCCCACCTAACGGTATATATTATATACATTATAAACATTCGAGGTAGAACAGTAAGCACCAAAACATTAGCAGTACATATTTCTGTGAGACGGCATTATGGGCGCTTTCTCATCTCATTGGTGACAGTTCTCGCATTTCCAGACTGTTTTGCATTGCGTATGTATTGATAATTAGAAAACGTTAACACAGCTATTTCACAGCAGAGTGATACAGCCATTACATTGACACATGCGCAGCTGTGCCTGTGCCTTCTTACCTCTCTGTGTCTCCGGGGCCATCTGTTCTCCCAACTCCCCCCTTCTACCTTGGATGGCGGTCATCTCCTACACGTCTACTCCCGAAGGACCGGTGTTGCCTTGGGCCTCGGCGCCTGTGCGCAGTCTCCCCGCCTCGCTCGGTCTGGAAAGCGCCTGCCCACCCTTTCACTTGTCTACCTGCTTCGGGTGTGCGAGGATTCGCCTCGGGGGTCTTTCCTTCAAAGCACCCCCTCCCCTCCCTCCTTGCCTTCAGACCACCACAAATGCCTCCCCTCTTTACTACCACAGACGGCACGGGGCGGCTTGTGTGCCGTGAACCGAGTGGTCGCGTAAACGGAAAGATGAATTTCCCATTACTTTCCTCCTTTTCCTGCCTGCTGTCTCTCACCAGCGGCTCATCCCTTTCTACTCTCCTCCTCGCTCACCTGGTCCCCTCGGCACGAGCCCCGTCGCTTTTTCAGAAGGGCACACACAACGCCAATTGAGGGCTTTTGTCCCAGCCGTTTCTTCTGCCCCCCGGTAGAGCCGCAGAGTCGTTCCCTCGCTCTTTGAAGTCTTTGCCTAAATGCCCGGGATTAGTAAGGCCTTCCCTTACTGCCCTCGTCGGGGGCGGGGAGGATTCCCCATTTCTCATCACCCATGACTGGCTCTCTATGCAGTAGCATTTAACTTTTTAGTTGTTTATGGTTCCCTTCCCTCTTCCTTGACTGCAACACGAGCCCCGTGTTGGGGCGGTGGTGGGAGCGAGCAGACGGCATCATGGAAACGGGAAACGTTTCTCTGTCTTTAGCCCATTCTTAGAATGAGCTGTTGAATGGGGAATTTCTGCATCTTGGTTCTTGCTTAAGCTTGGGGGTGAGCCAAAGTTCAGGAGCCTGTGAGGAGAAAAGCGTGACTAAAGTTTGGTTAAGCCAGGTCAGAGGGTCTGTTATGGATAATTGGGAGCTCTTGATTAGTCCCTGTTGTTGCTTAAAATAGGCCAAGACAGGGGGCGCCTGGGTGGCTCGGTCAGGTAAGTGTCCAACTCTTGGTTTTGGCTCAGGTCACGATCTCACAGTTTGGTTCGTGAGTTCAAGCCCCGCAACTGACAGTGCAGAGCATGTTTGGGATTCTCTCTCTCCCTGCTCCTCCCCTGTGCGCTCTCTCTCTCTCTCTCTCTCTCTCTCTCTCTCTCTCTCTCAAATAAATAAAACTTAAGAAAATAAATAAAAAATAATAATAAAATAAAATAATAAAATAAAATAAAATAAAATAGGCAAAGACTGTCCTAAATACTACCACGGATAGAGTTAGAGTTGCCATGAGGTCAAAGTTGCTCACAGCAGTTTTCATGGGTGGGCTGGACACACATTCTTGTTGGCTTTGAAGTATTACCTATATTATATGTTGAGCATTTTATCAACCAACAGCTGTTGGAAGGTCTTAGAGACAAGGCACTGGTGAGAAGTATGCCTAGGAATATAACAAAAAGAATGATTACTAAAGGCTGAATGTGGGAGTAAACCCCAAATCTGATACCAGAAGGGAGCCTACCAAGAGAAGTCCGGGACATCGGACCCAAAGTGTCCTTAGGTGGTAGAGTGAGAATAGCAGTGGTGATCTGATGGTTTGTGTTTTGAATAGTTTTGGTGATAGCATAGACAATCCGAGATGTTTTGGAGAACATATGCATGGCAGTCCTTCTCACCACCGCTCACTGTATAAGTGCCCCTTTGGGAAGCCAGAATCATGTCCAATGCCATAAGATTTTAAAGGACCACTTGTTGAAACTTAGGTAGTTCTGTGGCGATCACATTTGTGGTTGCGGTAAGGTTTCCCAGAGCAAAGCATGGAAATTATGGCAGTTTGTAAAGAAGCTCAAACTTTGAAAAGTGAGAAGACTTTGGTTTCTTAAATAATCAAGGACATAATAAAATCAACACAAAAGCATAGGGAATTACTCTGATGAGGCACAGTATTCTTGCCTTTCTTGACAGATTACTTAGAAGTCAAAGAAAAACTCTTATAATTTCCTATTAAGAGCAGATCTACAATCCAAACACATTGTGTTATTTAACAGAGAGAAAACCCCAATTCCAGTTTTGTATGAGTATATTTGATATTAAATTTCCTTTTTAAAAAATGAAAAATAAGCCTGTTAATCCTTTGCCATCTTTGACCGCAACACATAGAATCCCCCCTTTATCACAATTTACATCCGTTTAAATTTTATCCTACATTTTCTTCTTTTTTATTCTGGAGCAACCAGTCATTTTACCTTAGGACAAAACTATTTTTTCCCTTAATAAGAACACATCTTCTATGCTTTGCCTGCAAAGTTGTTCCTATATGCTACTATTGCCACTGATAGAGTTTTACCCACAGATACTGGTTACAACACTCATCCACAGTAGCTTTTATTTTAGAGAAAGCCAGGAGGTGGAAAATTGTGAACTGTCTGTCACACACCAGTATTTTGTAGCAGATCACCAGACCTTATGAATATAGGTCTCACAATTTTTATAGCTATAATTATCTCTTGTAGTATAACTTTTCATTGAGGCAAAAATGAATATTAATAGAGCCAAACATATATAGCCTTAAAAGTATGCTTACTAATTAGCGTTTCAATATTTACCTTATGTAAAAATGATCTAGTTATTTAATAACTATTCATTAAGTAATTTAGCATAAGTCTAAGGTTTGAATTTACCAGAAGATTCTGAAAACCGTTTTCAAGCTGACATATTATAAAACATAATTTGTGGCAAAATAAAGTTTGTCAGGATAATGATTTAATTTGGTTCAACACAAATTTACATTTTTAACAATCTTAAATGTTTAATAGATGTAGTGTTAGTCTATTCAATCAGTAAACCCGTGTAAGTTTTAGGAAGAATATTCCAAACAGAATAAAAAAGTCTGGTTATATTTTATCTAAACTTGATAACTCAGAAGATAAAAGAGCTAATTTTATTACACCAATAATACTAAACTAGTCTTGTTTGCCAAGATTTACTGAACTTGTGTTCACTTGAATTTTAAAAATATTTGGGTTAGCACTGGGTTTTGTACGGAAGTGCCGAATCACTACACTGTACCCCTGAAACTATAATATTACACTGTATGTTAACTAACTGGAATTTATTTTCTTTTTTTAATGTTTATTTATTTTTGGGAGAGAGAGAAAGAGGGAGAGAGAAAATTCCAAGCAGGCCCCCTGCTGTCAGCACAGAGCCCGACCTGGAGCTCCAACTCAGGAACCACCAGATCATGACCTGAGCTGAAGTTGGACCCTTAACCGACTGAGCCACCCAGGCGCCCCAACTACCTGGAATTTAAATAAAAACTTTAAAAAATATTTGGGTTAGTTTCTATAAGACCATTTTTGAAAATCCTAGATGTTAAATTCCGTTAACTTTTGAGAATTTTAGACATATTTAATTTATAGAAGTGCTTATTTACCTCTAAGCCAATTAAAATAGAGTTCTTTAAGGCATTTTATAATCTAATATGTGAATACTATCTAGGGATAGGAAAAGAACATACATAAATACATAGACAGCCAGACACAGAGAACTAATGGCTGAACTAATGGCTTTAATTTCTAATTTTTAACTCATTGGTTACACACAGTTGGCTCTTGCCCTCGGACACCTTTACGTTGTCATAAAAATCAGGACTACATTTCTGGTGGATGGGGCAATGGAGGACATCTGCTCATTATGAGAGCTGAAGCGCCCCCAACAATATTAGTGGAGGAGACCCTTAATTTTCTTTGGAGGCTGTGGATTAAATCTTGGGCAAGGGACTGAGGAGATATCAGGTGACCGTCTGTCTGGGTGTCTAAAGCTCATCTGAGTTGAAAAAGCACTCAGCCTGTTTCTAAGTAGCTTTTTCAGCATGAGGTGTTTGCTCTCGGGGTCCCGAACCCGCTCAATAACTTCCAACAGGGAGAGGGGGGCCTAGAGTTTACGTGACTATAAGATGTTGAAGGGCCCAAGTGGGATGGAAAAAGTTTGGCAGAAGTGGATAGAGGGATAGAGGAGGTAGGAGTGTTAAAGGGGGAGAGACGGATCGAAGGATTCAGGGAGATGAAGGGAAGTTTGAAGGTCATGAAAAGGAGGAAGGAGGATGGGGGGGGCGGGTGATAGGAAGGGATAGGTAATTGATGAGCCAGCAAAAGAGGCCACCGAAATTCTAAATTCTCTGTAGTAAAATCTTGCTACTTTTGAAGGTATTGAACTGAATTAATGCCATAATGATGGAGCATATAGTCCAGCAGGGAAAGTGGAGTGAGAGTTACCCACGATATTAGTTCATTAGACCAGAGATAAGCCCTTAAAGAAGCCAGGAAAGAGTCCTGCTTGATTACTCCCCTGTATTGTCCCTGTCGGAAGGGCCAAAGAAATTCCCTCCTCCAATTCCCAAGGAAAAACAAAGGACTCATCATACAGAAGAATAGGGAAGTTTCCTTCTCAAGAGTCAGGGAACGACTGCCCACTCAAAATGCCAAAGAAAGATTCCTATGCCCAAAGAATCAAAGTAACTCCTTACTGTGCTGTAATAGACATGATGCCCAGAGCACTGGTGTGAGAACTGAATTTACCAAAGGATTCCCGAACTCACGAACGGGAGCCGAGTTCGAAGCAATTGCAAGGTGCCGTTAGATACCTGGGCAGGTACGACAGGGTTCTGTAAGTGAAGTCCAATCTTGAGTTGCCTCATGACACTTTAAATCTGTCAATAAAACAGATCCAGGGGTAGGTAAAGAAAGGATTTATTTAAAAGACTGTTGCAATAGAGAGAATGCTCCGACCGCAAGATCCACAGGCATCTCAAAATCGAACAGAAAAAGGCTTTTTTTTTTTTTTTTTTTTTCGTTGTGTAAATAAGGAGCGGTGAGCAGGGCTAGCAGGAACTATGCCAGGGATGGGAAGCTGTGGGGGTGAACGGGCAGCATGATCTGGGGCGGGGGGTGGTTAGTAGGAATGTTTCTCTCGAGGACAGCCAGGAATGAGCTACATCTCAGTGCCTGCTTAGGCTCGAGCGTGAGCCCAAATGTAGGGGTCTGTGGAGAGGAGGGAAGTTACCAAACCAACGGGTTACTAAGGAGCCGTTGTGTGAGTACTTGGTCATTACCATTCCGAAAACTCCCTCAATTCCCACCTTGCCTCTCTCTTCAAGTTGGTATTGCCCAGTGTCCTGAAGAATGGTTTAAAATATCATACTTTAGAAAGTCAAAGCGTCAGGGACATCTGGGTGGCTCAGTCGGTTAACCGTCTGACTTCAGGTTAAGCTTCCGACTTGGGCTCAGGTCATGATCTCATAGCTCATGGGTTCGAGCCCCGCGTGGGGGCTCTGTGCTGACAGCTCGGAGCCCGGAGCAGCTTTGGATTCTGTGTCTCCCTCTCTCTCTGCCCCTTCCCTGCTCACGCTCTGTGTGTGTGTGTGTGTGTGTGTGTGTGTGTGTGTGTGTGTGTCTCAAAAATAAATAAACACTTTTTAAAAATTAAAAAAAAAAAAAGTCAAAGCGTCAGAGTAGCCACATTTCCAGTGTAACCATGTCCTCGGCTTCTCAAACTTCTGTTCCCTGGTCAAACTAAATGAGATCCTAGCCTTTGCACGTGTCACAGATATGTTTACCCAGAGCTATTTCTGCCCCCATCTTAGCATAATCATGGTTAGTCGATTTAATGAAATAGGTATTTCACAGCTGTTTCCCTGAGATCATCTCAACTCCCTACGCAGACCCCGTCACTAAAATTTCCGGTGAAATTCTAACCACCGCCCAGCAAGAAGATGAAATCATGGTGTTCCAGACTTTTCCCTGGGGTTCAGATGGCCCCTGGTCCACATGTGACCACCGCAGCCACTATCCCCCCAGGAAATGGCTCCTGGGAAGTCCCTTTGTTTCCAGCTAGATCCCATATTTGTAAAGAGCTGGACACACGTCGGGATACGGAGTAAGACTTAAGTGGGTAAAACGGTGTTGCTAGCTAGTTAGGAACACCATTTCTAACCATACAGGCAGGGGGGATTTTTTTTTCTCTCCCGAGGGAACCAGAGTCGGGAGCCACCCTCGTCTACCTGCTTCGGGACCCTTCGGCATGCCTTCCTCGTCTTCGTAACCACGGTCCTGTCTGAAGTCTTTCCTCGGGGCCCTGACTGAGAATACTGTATTGGACGCGCTAACTTTTATCAGCTCCCAGGCCCTTGGCCTTTGCCTGGTGCTAGAGAACTACATCACCCAGAATGCTCTCCTCCGTAAGCCGCGGCGCCGCTGGCCAATGAAGAGGCCGGAGAGGGTCGTCTGCGTGCATTACGCGTCCTCTCGGGGCGGGACTTCTGGCTCTGTCCTCGCCGTGGTTATCTCACCCGTTCCCGGCTCGGGGATCCCCGAGTCACACCGGAGGTGACGGAAGAGAAGACGTCCCCGCGGCACTGAGCCGCGCCTGAGGCTCGGCAGCGTCGCCGCCCGGTGTCACCCTGCCGCCGGGGCGGGCTGGGGCCCGCGGAGCTCGGGTCCCCGCCCGGGTCTCCTGGCCTCACTCCGCCAGCAGGCCCCGATGGCGGCGGCTGCGCTGTCGGACCCGGCGCAGGGGTGCAGTCGCTCCCAGGTGCTCACCCGCCCGACGCCACCTCCCGATCCTAAAGCTCCGAATGAGGGCGCCTGCCTTGGTCACTGAAGGCCGGGCGGCTGTGTCCAACACGGCGGGGTGCTCTGAGTGGGGTCCCCATTTCCGACAGCCAGTGGGAGAACGTGGAGGGGGAGTTGCAGGCAGAAGGACGAGCACGTGCAAAAGCTTGGACGTGCGACTGGGTCGGGAGCACTCGGGATACCTCGAGGGAAGCCGAGCGTCCCTGCGGTGTCCGCGGGCAATGGAACCTGGGGGGCGGAGTCACACCCGGGAAGGCACCTGACCGGCGGGACCCTCCTTCCTGGGCCGCCACAAGCCACGGAGAGTGGGGGACGCAAGAGGGACAGGATCTGCGCTAGGATTTTAAGTTTCCCCAAAGTTGCTCGGGGGGTGGGAGAGGGGCGATGAAGGTGGAGGCAGGGAGACAGATGAGACTGCCGCAGTAGAGTCCAGGAGCGTCAGGACGGGGTCCAGACTAGAGTGAAGGCAAAGCACCCTGCATCCAGATAGAGCTTAGAGACAGAGTCCTCTGCCTGCTGCATCAGGCTGTGAAGGAAGGTAGGGAGTGAAGGACCACCCTAAGTTTTTTGGTTTCTTTTTTCTTTTCTTCTTCTTCTTCTTCTTGGTTTCTTTTTTCTTTTCTTCTTCTTCTTCTTCTTCTTCTTCTTCTTCTTCTTCTTCTTCTTCTTCTTCTTCTTCTCCTCCTCCTCCTCCTCCTCCTCCTCCTCCTCCTTTTCTTTCTTTCTTTCTTTCTTTCTTTCTTTCTTTCTTTCTTTCTT
>NW_024420310.1:541257-572918 GCF_014898765.1 Herpailurus yagouaroundi | reverse complement strand
GGTCATGATCTCGAGGTTTGTGGGTTCAAGCCCTGCATCAGGCTCTGTACTGACAGCTCAGAGCCTGGAGCCTGCTTCAGATTCTGTGTCTGCCCCTCCCCTGCCTGTGCTCTGTCTCTCTCTCTCTCTCTCTCTCTCAAAAATAAATAAACATTAAAAAAAAAAAAAGAAAGAAAAGAAAAAGAAATGACCCAACCCTACAGCCTTTCTCTATATCTAAGAATTCATGCCGGGGAGAAACTTAGTGGTTCTTGCGGACTTGGGGAAAACCTTCATAGTTTGATCTTCAGTTTGCAGTGGAAAGCTCTCTTTAGAATATTAAACAACAAAGGAGGAAGAAAAAGAAATGCATGCATGACTTCTTCCCGCCCTCGCTGCCATGCCTTTGCTGAGTTATCATTGGTTATTTTTTGGAGAGGGTATGCTAGGCAAGTAATGGCCCCCCAGAGATGTGTGTGTCTTCATCCCTGGAACCTGTGACCGGGTTATGTTACACGGCAAAGGAGGACCCAGGCTACAGATGGAATCGAGGCTGACCATAAAATAGGGAGGTTGTCCTGGATGATCCAGGTGGGCCCAGTATAATCACAAGGGACCTTGAAAAGGGAAGTGGGAGCCAGAGGAGTCGATGTCAGAGTGATGTCACGTGGGAAAGACTCAGCTGGCCGCTGCTGGCCCTGCAAATGGAGGAAGGAGAACATGAGCCAAGGAGGCAGCTTCTAGAACCAGAAAGGGCAAGAAAACAAGCTGTCCCTTACAGCCTTCAGAAAGGAACCCAGCCCTGTGACACCCCTGTTGGACTTCTGACCCCCAGAACTATATGATAATGAATCTGTATTGTTTTAAAGTTGTGCTAATTTGTCAGAGCAGCAATAAGAAACTACTAGCGATGGTAGGGGGTCGGGGTGGTCGGGAGGCGAAAGGGCCTTTTCGTCTTTGTCTCTTACAAATGGTCACTGCCATCCAGGGTACTTGAAGGCAGCTCTACAGTTACTGAAAGACTTCTCTCTTCCAAAATGTTGTCTCTACCCTTGAGGAGCATAAGTCTTTGTAAAAAATATGAAGTCCTAACTCTTCAAATATTTACAACTTACAAGAAATCAGAATACTAAGTATAGTGTTTTATGAAGTTATTATAGTTATGGAGATAAGGATCCATATACACATGAGCACATCGTACCACACCCCGGAAACCTGTTGAGGGCTTTCATTAAAAAAAAAAATCGGGGCGCCTGGGTGGCTTGGTTGGTTAAGCGTCCGACTTCGGCTCAGGTCGTGATCTCACGGTCCGTGAGTTTGAGCCCCGCGTCGGGCTCCGTGCTGACAGCTCAGAGCCTGGAGCCTGTTTCGGATTCTGTGTCTCCCTCTCTCTCTGCCCCTCCCCTGTTCATGCTCTGTCTCTGTCTCAAAAATAAATAAACATTAAAATAAAAAAAATTAAAAAAAATCAACAGCAACTTTCTTTATGTGGTTTGGAATGCCCGTCACTCACTGTCATTTGCTCCTGGTCCCCTTGTTTGATTATTCTTCATCTTCTTTTTTTTTTTTTTTTTTAATTTTTTTTTTCAACGTTTATTTATTTTTGCGACAGAGAGAGACAGAGCATGAACGGGGGAGGGGCAGAGAGAGAGGGAGACACAAAATCGGAAACAGGCTCCAGGCTCCAGGCTCTGAGCCATCAGCCCAGAGCCTGACGCGGGGCTCGAACTCACGGACCGCGAGATCGTGACCTGGCTGAAGTCGGACGCTTAACCGACTGCGCCACCCAGGCGCCCCTATTCTTCATCTTCTATGTGGAGTGGGGATGAATGGGTAGCTGTGTGTTTCTCAGCTCCCTCAATCCTCTGTAGAGGGGCTTCCTTCCGACGCCCACCCGGGCAGTTATTTAGAGGTGGAATGAGAACTAAAACAAAATACTACACACAGCCAAATTCAACTCCTGATCAACTCAGAGAAAAAACACAGAAAAAAAAATCCATTATTTGAGCTGCTAAAAGACTGTGAAGTGTCACTGTAAAGTGATTAGAATCTTTTCTCATTTTTACAAGTTTTTAATGCCAGTATATTAACACAGTGCTATATTAGTTTCACGTGTACAATATAGTGATTCAACACTTCCCTACATCACCCGGTGCATCAGAACAAGTGCCCTCCTTTATCCCCATCACCTGTTTCACCCATCCCCTCACCCACCTCCTCTTTGGTAACCACCAGTGTGTTCTCTACAGTTGGGTCTGTCTCTTGGTTTGCCCCTCTCTCTTTTTTTCCTTCGCTCACTTGTTTTGTTTCTTAAATTCCATATATGAGTGAAATCATTTGGCATTTGTCTTTCTCTGACTTATTTCATCATTATGCTCTCTCATCATTATGCCCTCTACTCCATCCTCGTCATTGCAAATGGCACGATTTCATTCTTTTTTATGGCTAATACTTCACTGTGTGTGTGTGTGTGTGCGCGCGCGCGTGTGTGTGTGTGTGTGTACCACATCTTCTTTATCCATTCATCAGCGGGTGGCCACTTGGGCTGCTTCCATATC
Organism: Herpailurus yagouaroundi; assembly: GCF_014898765.1. Classification (NCBI taxonomy): domain Eukaryota; kingdom Metazoa; phylum Chordata; class Mammalia; order Carnivora; family Felidae; genus Herpailurus; species Herpailurus yagouaroundi. The sequence continues at coordinate 570,381 of NW_024420310.1, read as the reverse complement.
TTGGCTACTGTAAATAATGCTGCTATGAACATAGAGGAGCATGTATCCCTTTGAATTTGTCTTCTTGTATCCTTTGGGTAAATACCCAGTAATGTGATCACTGGATCATAGGGTAGTTCTATTTTTGAGGACTCTACAGACTGCTTTCCACAGTGGCTGCATCAATTAGCATTCCCACCAACAGTGCACTAGTGTTCCTTTTTCTCCACATTCTTGCCAACAGCTGTTGTTTCTTGTGTTGTTGACTTGAGCCATTCTGACATGTGTGAGGTGATAGCTCATCGTAGTGAGCTGTAGCGATTTGCAATTCCCTGGTGATGAGTGATGATGAGCATCTTTCCATGTGTCTGTTGGCCATGTGGATGTCTTCTTAAGTGAAATGACTGTTCGTGTCTTCTGCCCATTTTTAATTGGACTGTCTGCTTTTGGGTGTTGAGTTTTATGAGTTCTTTATATATTTTGGATACTAACCCTTTATCGGGTATGTCATTTGCAAATATCATCTCTCATTCCATAAGTTGCCTTTTAGCTTTAATGATTGTCTCCTTTGCTGTACGGAGCTTTTTATTTTGATGTAGTTCGAATAGTTTATCTTTGCTTTTGTTTCCCTTGCCTCAGGAGACATAGCTAGAAAGATGTTGTTATGACCGATGTCAAAGAAGTTACTGCCTGTGTTCTCTTCTAGGATTTTTATGGCTTCAGATCTCACATTTAGGCGTTTAATCCATTTTGGATTTATTTTTGCACATGGTGTAAGAAAGTGGTCCAGTTCCATTCTTTGCATCTTGTTGTCCAGCTTTCCCAACACCATTTGTTGAAGAGCCTTTTCCCATTGCATAGTCTTTCCTGCTTTGTCAAAGATTAATTGACCATATAATTGTGGGGTTCTTTCTGGATTTTCTACTCTGTTCCATTAGGTCTATGTGTCTCTTTTTGTGCCAATACCATGTTTTGATGACCAGCTTTGCAATATAACTTAAAGTCCAGAATTGCGATGCCTCCAGCTTTGCTTTTCTCTTTCAAGATAGCTTTGGCTATGTGGGGTCTTTTGTGGTTCCATACAGATTTTAGGGTTGTTTGTTCCACTTCTGTGAAAAATGCTGTCGGTATTTTGATAGAAATTGCATTGAGCGTGTAGATTGCTTTGGATGGTATAGACATTTTAACAATATCCGTTCTTCCCATCCATAAGCATGGAATGGAATGTCTTTCCATTTCTTTGTGTCCAAGTGACGAGAATGTTACCAGATGAACCAGAATGAGTACAGGCAGGTATGTGTGGGGGTCACAGTTACCACCGTGGGCTAATTCCGATGCTGCCCTCACTGGTCAACGTTGTTTTGGAATTCCTTTTTGTGATCAACTTGAGGCTAATTTTCAGACCATATGAGATGTTACCTCAGTGTTACCTTAGGTTAACAAATTTAGGGCATAGAAAGGTATAAAAATAGCCACGTCTTCACGTTGGGCCGTCTTCAGGACCGGTTCAAGGATGACCTCCCAGTCTGACTGCATTTACCAGAGTGGACCCGTGCCACCACTGTGTACTGTACCCACCTATCCTTTTGTCTGTACACGTATAATTTTGTGAGAACTAGGTGCAGAGTTTTCTCTCTGTGGGAGAGCAGTGCCTCTTTAGGATGCGGCCCCTGCCCGTCTTCCCGAGGAACGCCTCTGGGCTGTGGCTGTGGCTGTGGCCGGGCTTGTCGCGGACCACCTGGGTGTGGCAGAGTTGGATGCTCTCTCTCTCCTGAAACACTTGGTCCTCAGAAGGGGGTCCTTTCCAAGGAGGGGCCTGTCCAGAGCTCCCTGGGGCCTTGCAGCTCTCAGCTCAATCGAGGCTGGGGAGGAAGAACCTTCCTGGCTGTGAGAGGCCTGTGGTCAGCACTCACCGCGATATCCTATTCTAGAGAACAAGAGAGAACAAAACAAAACACCCGAAACATCATGCAGGAGTCTGGACAACCTACCCCTCAGAAGTGAGCGCACAGGGAGATGGGTCTGGCATCGGGGGCTGTGCTGTGAGCTGCCTGTGAGAACCCTGCCCTTCAAGAACGCCTCACACGGTGACGCCTGCCGACATGCTCTCTGAGAGCAGGGACACGCTGAGAACGTCTATGGGGGAGCCGCTGGACTTGAGCTATCCGGATGCAACCGGAGGGAAGCTACAGGGTCATGCGCAGAGGTGTGAATGGAATCGGGGAGCAGGGAGGTACTGATATAAGGAAACTTTTTCTTCCCGAGGCCTCGTCAGTAGGTCTTTCATTTCCTCCGGCAGGTGCTCTACTGAGCCCAGACTCTGATCCTAAGGCCTCAGAGCAGCTGGCCTGGCTCAGAACTGGAACATCCCTGGGTCTGGGCTTACTGCACGAGGGTGCTGGCCCCTGGACTCAAATGGCTATCTGAGCCCTGTGTGCCCCGTTCCTCTATGTTTATGCAGGGAGCTGTCCCGGCTCTGCTCCCTCATCTGTTGGGTCCTTGCTTATTGAAGACTATTTAATAAAAGCGTTTGCATTTTGGGACGTCGGGGTGGCTCAGTTAAGCATCCGACTCTTGACTCCAGCTCAGGTCATGATCTCACGGTTCATGGGATCCAGCCCGCGTTGGGCTCTGTGCCGACAGTATGGAGCCTGCTTGGGATTCTCTTGGGGGGGGGGGGGGGGGGGGACTCACACTCTCGCTGACCCTCTCAAAATAAACATTTTTCAAAAGTGTTTGTATTTTGTATGGATGCCTATGGGTGTTAGCTTCATAGGAAACTCTTCCCTGTGAAGATTAGAGATGGCCGTTCACCCTGGTTTCCAGGCTGGTTCCCTTTACTGCTGTCCTTAACACCTCAGCTAATATTCAGCAGGGAGAGTGTATTGTTCATTCATTCTTGGCCTTACTGTGCCAACTGGGAACTGTGTTCAGATCACCCACTTTACAAACCCTTCCTAGTCTCTGTTTCCAGTTCCTCAGGGCAACATTCATCCCTGGAACAACCCAGCTGTATTTTATTTAATGTTTTCTTTCTTCTTCCTACCAGGTGTTTCCTAAGGCTCCAGGGGCTGCTGGCCAAGATCATATTTGGCTTGTCACTCTGCACCCAACTGTGATAAAAGTCTTAGGTTGAAAATTGTCCTTTCTAATGTCATCCTTAAGATCTTTCTCTCCCTTTCCTATTTGCTCTCCCGTGGAAACTGCATCTCCTGACATTTTCAGACTCCGTTTAATTCCCTCATTAAAAAATGCCCAGCATCCCTTGTAGCTCACATAACCCTTGTAGTCTACACTACAAGCCCATACAAGGCTATAACTCCAGCTACCGCTTCTGCAGTCATTACTGACATCTCGCTCAAATTTCCTTCTTCGCTGGTGGCCTGAACTCTTGGCTCATGGCCTCTCCCTCCTCCCCTCCTCCTGTTACCATGCACCATGACTTCCTTAAGCGTCTCTGGTGGGTGACCCAACCAAAGCTCCACAACCTCGGTTCCTCGCCGTCTTTACTTCTAATGATCTTTTCTCCCATTACACTGCAGCCAAGGCTTCTGTGATTCCACTGTGGACATAGCCATCGGGACATGTTGTCATTATAAAACTCCAAAACATGCCTCCTCTTGTTACCCCCACCTAGCTGTCCACACTCTTAGCTTCGTGCTTTCGCACTGCGGATATTTTGCACTCTAAATGTCTAATCCACTGACACCATTATATCCTCATTCTCAGTGACTCCCCTCCCTCTGTGGAAATCCTAGATTGCATGTTTTGTTATTATTGTGAATCGCTTGAAAACACGATCGAAAACTGCCTTGTCCTAAATGGTAGACCCATGTCACCACTGAGCAACTGAAATGAGGCCAGTATTACTGAAGGAATTAATTTTTAATTCTTTGACAAATAAAAGTTATATACATTGAAGATGTACAACGTGATGATAGGTGTACACATTGTAGATGACTATTGCAATCAAGTTAATGACCGCATCCGTCACAAAACACAGCTGCCCCTTCTTGTTGGTATGGCGAGAACACTTAGCATCTACTCTTTTAGGAAAGTTCAAGTATACAATACAATATAAATTAAATATAGTCATCCTACTATACATCAGATCCCTAGAACTCATTCCTCTTATAGCTAAAAGTGTGTTTTATTTGACAAATATCTCACGATTTTCCTCAACCCCAACCCTTGGTAAATTCTATTCTACTCTCCGATTCTATGATCTCAACTTTTTAAATTCCAACATACAACTGAGATCACATAGTATTTATCTTTCTCTGTCTCATTGATTTCACTTAGCATGATGTCCTCCAGGTTTACACATGTTATTGCAAATGGCATGATTTCCTTCCTTTTTTATGGCTGAGAAACATTTCTTTGTGTACCCGTGTGTGTGTGTGTGTGTGTGTGTGTGTGTGTGTGTGTCACATTTTCTTTATCCATTCATCTGTTGTTTATCTTGGCTATTGTGAATAATGCTGCAATGAACATGGGGTTGCAGATCTCTCCTTGAGATCCTGTACCAAGTTACATTTCCATCAATAGTGTACAAGGGTTTCTGTTTCCTCCACATCCTCACTAACACTTGTTCTCTCGTGTCTTTTTCATACTTGCCATTATAATAGGTATGAAGAGATTTCTCGTGGTGATTTTGATTTCTGTTTCCCTGAGGATTAGTGATGCTGAGCACCTTCTCATGTACTTGTTGGCCATTTGTAGGTCTTTGAAAAAAGTGTCTATTCAGGTCCTTTGTCCATTTTCAATCAAGTTATTTGTTTTTTTGTTTTTGTTTGTTTGTTTTGTTTTCGCTACTGAGTTGTATGATTTTCCTATATATTTTGGATATCAAGCCCTTATCAGATATAGAGTTTGCAAATATATTCCCCCATTCTGTATGTTGCCTTTTCATTTCATTGAATGTTTCCTTTGCTGTGCAGAAACCTTGTAGTTTGATGTAGTCCCACTTGTTTATTTTTGCTTTCATTGTCTGTACTTTGGTGTCAAGTCCAAAAAAAAAACTTGCCAGGACCAATGTCAGGAGCCTTTTCTCCGACCCTGCCCCCCACCCCCCACACAGGAGTTTTGAGTTTCAAGCCTTATATTTAAGCCTTTAATCCATTTCAATTGCTGTGGGTGGTGTAAGAAGATCCAATATCATTCTTTTTCATGTGGTTATCCAGTTTGCCCAGCACCATTTATTGAAGAGACTATTGTTTCTCCATTGTCATAGAGTAGTTGCCCACATACGTGTGGGTTTATTTTCAGTCCGTCTATTCTGCTCTATTGGTCTATGTGTCTGTTTTTATGCCAGTACCATACTGTTTTGATTATTATAGTTTTATAATATCAGGAAGTTTTGAAATCAGGAAGGGTGAGGCCTCCAGTGTTGTCTTCCTTCTTAAGATTGCTTTGCCTACTCCAGTCTCTTGTGGTTCCATATGAATTTTAGGATTATTTTTTATATTTCTGTAAAAAATGACATTGGAATTTTATAGGGATTACAGTGGATCTGCAGATCACTTAGGGTAATATGGACATTTTAACAATGTTGATTCCTCCAACCATCAAAATCCCAGAGGAGAACACAGGCAGCAACCTCTCTGACCTTGGCCATAGCAACTTCTCACTAGGCACATCGCCGGAGGCAAGAGAAACAGGGGCAAAAATGAACTATTGGGACTTCATCAAGACAAAACGCTTCTGCACAGTGAAGGAAACACTCAACAAAACTTAAAGGAGGCCTATGGAATGAGGGAATATATTTGCAAATGACATATCAGATACAGGGTTAGTATCCAAAATCTATAAAGAAGTTATCAAACTCAACACCCAAAACCCAAACAAGACAGTTAAGGAATGGGCAAAAGACATGAATAGACACTTCTCCAAAGAAGACATCCAGATGGCCAACCGACACACACATGAAAAAATGCTCAACATCACTCACCATCAGGGAAGTACAAATCAAAACCACGATGAGATACCACCTCACACCTGTCAGAATGGCCAACATTAACAACACAAGAAGCAACAGAAGTTGGTGAGGATGCGGAGAAGGAGGAAACCTTTTACACTGCTGGTGGGAATGCAAACTGGTGCAGTCACTCTGGAAAACATGGAGTTTCCTCAAAAAGTTAAAAATAGAACTACCCTACAACCCAGCAATTGCACTACTAGGTATTTACCAAAGGATACAAAAATACAGATTCAAAGGGGTACATTCACTCCGGTGTTTACAGCAGCATTATCAACAATAGCTAAACCATGGAAAGAGCCCAAGTGTCCATCAGCTGATGAATGGATAAAGAAGATGTGGTATGTATATACACAGTGGAATATTCGTCAGCCGTAAAAAGAATGAAATATTGCCATATGCAACAGTGTGGATGGAGCTAGCGTGTATTATGCTAAGCAAAGTAAGTCAGAGAAAGACAAACACCGTATGATTTCACTCAGATGTGGAACTTGAGAAACAAAACAGATGGACATATGGGACGGAAAAACGAAGAGAGAGGGAAACAAACCAGGAGACTCTTAACAATAGAGTGTATAGACCTTCTACCTCAGTTACATTTATTCTTATGGATTTTATTCTTTCTCATGCCATTATAAATGGAATTGTATTCTTTATTTCTTTTTTATAGAGTTCGCTATTGGCGTATAGAAACACAAGTGATTCTTACACATTCATTCTGTGTCTTGCACATTTACTGAATTCATTGATTCTAAGAGTTTCTTTGTAGAGTCTTGGGGTTTCCCATATATAAGAGCATTGTCATCTTCAGCCAGAGACAATTTAACTCGTTCCTTTCTAGTTTGGATCCCTTTTGTTTCTTTTGCTTATAAAAAGACCATATTTGGATTGTACTTTATGATAGATAGGAGTGCCTTGGTAATGGCTTCAAGCTCTCAGCCACCAGCTTCTTTCCAGAAAAAAAAATAAGGTGAATGAGAGAATCAAAACCATGGTATACTATGCGTACTCAGGTGAAAACCTGGGAGCCTGGACTCTGATGAACTACCAATCTGTTGCTAAGCAAGAAATTTTACGGTTTTGCCCGTTTCCCTAGTTACTTAATAAATGGGTAAAATGTATTATATACATTTGGTACACACATTCAAACTCAATTTTGCTTTCTATTTTACTGAAAATATCCAAATGCTTCTTTATTAAAATTGCTCATTGATAAATCCTACTGACCTAATAGTTTATGATCTAAAGCAAGATTGAAAGAACCCACAGGTCCATTTCATATTTTACTTCCTAATCCTTCTTTTTTTTTTTTTAAAGTTTATTTATTTATTTTGTGTGTGTGTGAGAGAGAGAGAGAGAGAGAGAGAGAGAGAGATAAAGGAGAAAGGGAGAGAACCAAAGGGGGAAGGGCGGGGTGTGCAGAAGAGCCAATGTGGGTTCCACGCTGACAACACACACACTGGTGTGGGACTTGAACTCACGAACCATGAGATCATGACCTGAGCCTAAACCAAGAGTCAGACGCTTAACCGACTGAGCCACTCAGGTGCTCCTTTGCTAATCCTCCTTATCAACCACTATTTAATATAACCCCTATCTTCCTTAAATATAATATTTCTTTTAACTGTATTCTTTTCCTTAAAATAGTTTAAACTTTTTACAAGAATGGTTTCAAGTCTGACATATTTGGCTAATTTTCTGTGAAAAGCTTTTGTAGTTCAAAAATAGATGTCAAGAGGTCCTAAGAACTGGTCCTGCTGAGGAATGCTACACTTGGGAAATTGTTATTTCACTCACCTAGACTCTTAGTAAACAGGAGGGGGGGTGCAGGGAAAGAGATTGTGTGTGTGTGTGTGTGTGTGTTGCTAGTTGCCGGTACCTAGTGAATGGGCAGGTATGACTTGTGTTCCATCCTCAGAATACTTGGGAAGAATCTAGAGTTTATATAGAGCCTCTCTGAGATCAGGATGGGGCAAGACTCTTCTGTCAGTGGAATCTTCCTTATGTATGAGCAGTATCATTGCCTCCTGTACATCCCCAACCCTCTCAGAGAGATTTCTTGGCCTCCTTTGCTCCATTATATGGCTGTTCTCAGTTGCTGCCTGTGCAGGAGGAATCTTCCCTCCGTTGATAAAGACCTCAGTTCCTCAAACAATCAGTAACAAGATGCTGAGTTCCCAAAGTTCAAAATCAGTTAGCTGAAGCTAAGCGTACCTGATTCTTTATTTCAAACTGTCGAGAGAGAAGAAAATATTCATTAGTCCTATGCCTCTATACTCAATTCTGTGATCATCCTTTTACATTCAGGAGGACATTTCTCAGCTGCCTGATTGCATCTCTTAACCTTAACTCTTTGTCAGTTGAAGGTACAGCTTTGATAGTTCAAACACACATTGAACAGTCCCTTAGCAACCACTGAACTCACTGGGTTAGGTACTAAACTGCAATGTGGTAGAGAACGTCTCCTGCAAAAGAAAAGCTTTGAATTACACAATCTAAACTTACTGGAAGCTAAATCAAAATAGGCCGCATTTAATTGGTGTAAGAAGGTGTTTCGAACAGATGGAACGTAGTGTCACTACAGCCTCCAGTAAGCTTAAAGTGGAAAATTCCTCCTTCTTTCCTTCACCTAAACTAAACCAGATCTGTCTTTCAGTGTCTCTCTGCTCCGCTTGAACTTGCCTTGCTTGTTTCAGTACTGTTAGGAAAGCGCGCATGACAGGCACTCCGACGCTTAAGAATTCATTATGAGGGCAAGTAGAATCCGAGAGTCAACAGTGCTCTGAAATTTAGGGAAAAAGCACAACTACTCTAGCATTTTGAGGATCTCCCCTTACAATTTTTAAGACTGAGAATTTATTCATATGGAAATCCAGTAGAGAAATCTATGTAATTGGCATTCTTCTCCCAATAGGGCTTTGGTTGTCTTTTCTGTTCTGGAGCCCTAAGTTGGGAAATCCCCAAAGGTGGCTACTAAACTTCAATGTTTTCTTTGTAAAATGCAGGTTCCCAGGGGTCATGTCCATCTCAGTAGGTCTGGTCTGGGGTGTCCAGGAATAGGCCTTTGAAAACAAGCATTCCAGGTGACTCGGTACAAGTCCTACTTAGACTACATACAACAGGAGGGAAACTGACCTAGGAAACTGACTTCTTCCTGAAGTTCGGAGAAGTGAGCCCATGCCAGTAGGCCCCATCCTGCGACAAACACAGAAATGCTGGATAAGATTTAACAAAAATTGTTTAATATATAGCTAAGTTTAAAAGAGGGGGAAGTGCCCTTGTGCCAGAAAGGGAAACATAAAAGCCAGAGAACTTATAAGTACGTTCCATCAATTTCTTTTTTAGATTATCACAACAATTCTTCAAGGGACAACCAGTATGGAGATACGTGCTGGAGCTACCATGATGAAATTGAGATCCAGAGATATGAGATAACGTAAGATTATACCACAAAATCCATAAACATCATTGAAACCAGGAAAGGAAGTTGGCTATAAATTCAATACTTCTAACCAGTGTATAATTTCAGGTTAATAAGAAGCAGTAAGGTGTGCATTGTTTAGAAAGAAAGGAAGAAAGTTATCTGTAGATGCTATGATTGTCTACATGGAAAATACGCACACATCTACAAAATAAATTTCAGGAAGAAGGTTTTGTCAGCCATTTAACACACAAGATCAAGGCACCAAAAATGTTTCTATATAACCACCATGGCCAATTAAACAAGGTAATAATGATTTAAAAATCCACAGTAGCGGGGCGCCTGGGTGGCGCAGTCGGTTAAGCGTCCGACTTCAGCCAGGTCACGATCTCGCGGTCCGTGAGTTCGAGCCCTGCGTCAGGCTCTGGGCTGATGGCTCAGAGCCTGGAGCCTGTTTCCGATTCTGTGTCTCCCTCTCTCTCTGCCCCTCCCACATTCATGCTCTGTCTCTCTCTGTCCCAAAAATAAATAAACGTTGAAAAAAAAATTTAAAAATCCACAGTAGCAACCAAAACTATGGGTGTGGGATGATTGATTTTATGTCTCGCTTTGGGCCGCAAGGTGCCCAGACGTTTGGCCAATATTATTCTGGTTGTGTCTCTGAGGGTGTTCCTTGGTGAGAAGAACATTGAATTGGCAGACTGAGTCAAGCAACTTGCCTTCCATAATGTGGTTGGGCCTCACCCAATCACTTGAAGAACCTAACAGAACAAAAAAACCCAGTCAAAGGAAACTCCTCCTGCCTATTCAGCTGGGACACTGGTCTTCACTGGTCTTCAGACTCCGACTGAAACATCAGCTCCTTTTGGGTCTCTAGCGCTGCTGGATTTTTTGAATGGAAGTTACACCATTGGCTCCCTGGTTCTCAGGCCCTTTGGACTCAGACCGGAAACCACACATCAGCTCTCCTGTGTCTCCAGCTTTCTGACTGCAGATCTTGGGGCTTCTTGGCATCCATAACTGTCTCAGCCAATTCTTTACAATGAATCTCTCTCTCTTTCTCTAAATGGATATATACACACATATACACACTTCCTATTGGGTCTGTGTCTCTGGAGAACCCTTGATTAATACAGGGGGGCACCTGGGTGGCTCAGTCGGCTAAGCATCTGACTTCGGCTCATTTCATGACCTTACAGGTCGTGAGTTCAAGCCCCGCATCGGGCGCTCTGCTATCAACGAAGGAGCCCACTTCAGATCCTCTGCCCCCCCACCACTCTCTCCGCCCCTCCCCTGCTCATGCTTCCTCTCTCTCAAAAATAAATATATATTTTTTAAAATTCAGGGTGTTCGGAAATTACTAAATAATGCGCAGGGCCTGCTCATGTGTAGGAAGAAGTTATGTCGCTAGCTTTGCAAGGCTGAACCAACCGCTAATTTCCACATGCAGGTTCAAGCACATCTCACCTTCTGTTTGAATCCTGAGTAAAGCAGGGAGTGTATCTCCACCCTCTCTCTTGCTCTCTCTTGCCCCCATATATAGGGCAGTGGTTCTCTGGCAGCACATGGACCAGCATCATTTCAGAACCTATTACAAATACTTCACCTCAGATGCATTAAACTATAAGCACTGGACTTAGACATCCGAAGTCTGTTTTTTTTTTATTTTTATTTTTATTTTTATTTTTATTTATTTTTAATTTTTTTTTTCAACGTTTATTTATTTTTGGGACAGAGAGAGACAGAGCATGAACGGGGGAGGGGCAGAGAGAGAGGGAGACACAGAATCGGAAACAGGCTCCAGGCTCTGAGCCATCAGCCCAGAGCCCGACGCGGGGCTCGAACTCACGGACCGCGAGATCGTGACCTGGCTGAAGTCGGACGCTTAACCGACTGCGCCACCCAGGCGCCCCTGTTTTTTTTTTTAATATATTAAAATGTTGAGCGTCCGACTTCGGCTCAGGTCATGATCTCATGGTTTGTGCATTTGAGCCCCAGATCGGGCTCTGTGCTGACAGCTCGGAGCCTGGAGCCTGGTTCAGATTCTGTGTCTCCCTCTCTCTCTGCCCTCCCCCACTCACCCTCTGTGTCTCTCTCTCTCTCTGAAAAATAAATAAACATTAAAAAAAAATTTTTAAATGTTTTAATGCAGATGCTGATTCAGTAGGTCTGGGGTAGGCCTGGGACTCTGCATTTCTGGTCAAAGCTCCCTTGTGATGCTGCTGCTCTGGGGACCGTGCTTTGAATAAAGAAGGTCTGGGATTTACAGTGACATCATCCTCGCAGATCCAGGGTTCCGGACAAGCTGCTTAGACTCTTGTATTTCTTCCTCAGCATCAACAACCTGAATCACCCTCGGGCGTAGCTCCTTCGAAACATCACTAATCCCTTCTCCCCTCTTCTCCCTCAAGTCCCATTTCTTCCTCCCTATGATCAAAATACTAATTTTGTACAAGTGTGTGCACACGCACGTGCTCGCTTGCTCTTTTCACTCAAGCACCCCAGGGGCTGGAGGTGGTGATTTGTACATCCCTACCTCCTAATTCTGACCACAGTACATATCCTGTGGCCCATGCCCTCAGTAGACTCTAAATCTACTCTAAGTTTAAGTCTGGTCCATAATGTCCCATTTTTATGATTTGTTCCTGATAGTCCTTCATCCTAGGCCATATGAGTGTTTTATAAACTTGGCAAGTTTTCTCAAGAAAATATAAGTTCCCCAAGACTCCATGGATCATAATTTGAGAAAAACTACAATAGAATCTAAAGGATGTTACTTTAGGGGTGCCTGGGTGGCTCAGTTGGTTAAGCATCTGACCCTTGATTTTGGCTCAGGTCATGATCTCATGGTTGTGAGTTTGAGCCCCGCATCAGGCTCCATGCTGACAGTGTGCAGCCTGCTTGGGATTCTCTCTCTCTCTCTCTCTCTCTCTCTCTCTCTCTTTCTGCCCCTCCCCCGCTGGCATGCGTGCACCCTCTCTCTCAACTTAAATAAATAAACTTTAAAAATAAAAATGAAAAGGGGCGCCTGGGTGGCTCAGTCGGTTAAGCATTGGACTCTCGATGTCCACGCAGGTCATGATCTCACAGTTCCTGAGTTTAAGCCCCAGTTGGGCTCTGCACTGGCAGTGCTAAGCCTGCTTGGGTTTCTTTCTCTCTCTCTCTCCCTCTCTCTCTGCCCCTCCCCTGCTCTCTCTCTCAATATAAATAAATAAACTGAAAAAAAAACAGTATAATACTAGCACAAAAAAAGACATATAGATCAATGGAACAGAATAGAAAACCCAGAAATAAAGCCGTGATTTTATGGTCAATTAATCTTCAACAAAACAAGAAAGAATGTCCAATGAGAAAAAGTCTCTTCAACAAATGGTGTTGGGAAAACTGGACAGCAACATGAAGAAGAATGAAACTGGACCACTTTCTTTCACGATGCACAAAACAAACCCCAAATGGATTAAAGACCTAAATGTGAGACCATAAAAATCCAAAAGCCATAAAAATCCTCAAAGAGAGCACAGGCAGTAATTTCTCTGACATCAGCCATAGCAACATTTTTCTAGATATATCTCCTGAGGCAAGGGAAATAAAAGCAAAAATAAACTATTGGGACTACATCAAAACAAAAAGCTTTTGCACAGTGAAGGAAACAATCAACAAAACTAAAAGGCAACCTATGGAATGGGAGAAGATATTTGCAAATGACATATCTGATAAAGGGCTAGTATCTAAAATCTATAAAGAACTGACCAAGCTCAATACTCAAAAACCAAATAATCCATTTAAAAAATGGGCAGAAGATATGAACAGTCATTTCTCCAAAGAATACACCCAGAGGCCAACAGACACATGAAAAGATGTTCCACATCATTCATCATCAGGGAAATGCAAATCAAAACTATAATGAGCCATCACCTCACACCTATCGGAATGGCTAAAATCAGCAACACAAGAAACAAGTGTTGGCAAGGATGGGGAGAAAAAGGAACCCCCTGTACTGTTGGTTGGAATGTAGACTGGTGCACTCACTCTGGAAAACAATATGGAAGTTCTTCGAAAGGGTAAAAATAGAACTACCCCTATGATCCAGTAACTGCGCTACTACGTATTTATCCCAAAATTACAAAAACACGAATGCAACTGGATACATGCACCCCTATGTTTATAGCAGCATTATTTACAATAGCCAAGATGTGGAAGCAGCCCAAGTGGCCATTGATTGAGGAAGGGACAAAGAAGATGTGGTGTATATGTGTGCAATGGAATATGACTCGGCCATCAAAAAGAATGAAATCTTGCCATTGCAACGACGTGGGTGGAGTTAGAGAGTATAAGGCTAAGCAAAATAAGTCAGTCAGAGAAAGACAGATCCCATATGATTTCACACATATGTGGAATTTAGGAAACAAAACAAACAAGCAAAGGGGATAAGAGAGAGAAGGGCAAACCAAGAAACAGATATTAACTATATATAGAAAAATGAACTGATGGTTACGGGGGGGGGGGGGGGTGGTTGAAACAGGTGATGGGGATTCGGGAGTGCGCTTGTCGCGATGAGCGCTAGGTGGCGTACGCAACTGTTGAAATACTATATTGCACACCTATGTTACTAATACAACATTGCATGTTAACTATACCGAAATTTATAATAAAATCAAATTTAAAAATTGTAGGCTGTTGAACCAAGCCACCTGAATTTGCCTTCTGCTATTTTGTAAGCAAGCTCCGTGTCTAACTATGGAGCTTGAACTCACAACCCTGAGATCAAGAGTTGCATGTTCTACTGACGGAGTCAGCCAGGCGTACCTTCTATTTTTTAATTATACCTCATTCCTTTACTAGCTGCCTGACCTTGGGCAAGTTATTTAATTGAATGTTGTAAGCACTCAAAAAACATCATTTTATGCATACACGTACACACACACACACACACACACACACACACAAGGTCATTATGTGAGAAGGAAGAGGTTTAAATGCTTTCTAGACTGTTCTATGAAAGGTCAGATTTCTGTATTGGGGATTAGTAATAATGTCAGTATGAAGGGGAAGTTGATGTGGCTTATGCTCTCTTTTTTCCCATCAGGGATGAAACTTTTGTATCACGTAACAGCTGCTGAACGAACAGCAGTGAATCCAGGAAGCCATAGAAGAATCCATTAGTGTATGTTATGGGTAGATTGTGTCCCTTCTCCCCCCACCCCCCCCCCCACCAAATATGTGTTGGGAGTCTTAATCCCCAGTAGCTCACAATGTGAAACTTATTTGCAGAAAGTATTTACAGAGGTAATAAAGTAAGGTCATTAGGGTGGCCCCTGATCCAATGACTGATGTACTTAGGAAAAGGGGAAATTGAGACACAGAGACATACACAGAAGATGATATAAAGAGACACAGGGAGAAGAACGCCATCCGCAATCCAAGGACAGAGGCCTGAAAAAGATCCCAGAGAGTCTTCAGAAAGAACCCACCCTGCCCACACCTTGATCCTGGACTTGTAGCCTTCAGAACTGAGAGACAATAAAATTCTGTTGTTGAAGCCTCCCCATTTTGTGACACTTCACTTTGTTATGGCAGTCCTTCAAAGCTAAAACACTGCAGTCTATTCTCTCAGATCTGTGTGCACACTACCTTTGTCCACACAACTCAGCCATCCTGGCCCTTCCACTACCTTCGGTCAAGCTACCTTTAACCCTTTTGGGGGAGATAAACGTGTGTGTCTAATACAATTGTCTTTTATTTGTTAGTAATTTGCCCTGTCTTTTCAACTTTCCCAGGATTTTGTTAGTTTTCGTTTGTGCTCTGTCCGCATTATCTGGTACATGATTTTTTAAGTGGTCTGTCCCAACCCTATTTTCCCCATAAACCCTTTTATATTCTACGCATCAGTTTACCAACTGCGAGGTTTTCCCGGAACACGTATTTTGCATTGTGTTAGTTCTCTCACTGCTGCCTAAGAAACTAGCACAGACTTGGTGTCCCACACCACACCCACATTTATTATCTCAGTTTCTGTGCGCCAGGAGTTGGGCACGGGTTGGTTGGGTCCTCTCAGAGCCTCACAAAGCGGCAATCCAAATGTTTGCTGGAGCTGAGATGTCTGGAATCTTGACTGGGGAATCTTCAGAATTCACTTTCTTGAAACTAACTATGGAGGGCCCTGGAAATTTACTGTCAGCTGGAGGTGGCCTCCAGATCCCAGAGACCCACTGTGGTTCTTTCTCAAGTGGGGTTCTTTAATAAGCTGCTCGCTTCATGCCCACAAGGAGTCTCACTACAGTCTGCTAAAATGGAGTCTTTTTTAAACTAAAAGAAACTTTTTTTTGATGTTTATTTATTTTTGAGAGAGAGGGAGAAAGGGAGGGGAGGGGTAGAGAGAGAGAGGGAGACATAGAGTGCAAAGCAGGCTCCAGCTCCAAGCACAGAGCCCGACTTGGGGCTCGAACGCACGAGCCATGAGATCATGACATGAGCCAAAGTCCGCCACTTACCTGGCTGAGCCACCCAGGCACCCCTGGAGTCTTATATAATATAATAATCACGGTAGTAACCTCCCATCACCTTTGCCATATAATGTAGCCTAATTATGGCAGTGACATCCATCACCTTTGCCATAATCTGTAGGTTAGAGGCAAGTCACGGGTTCTGCCCACCCTCAAGTCATCATACAAAGGCATGAACACCAGGGGACACACGGGTGGCTCAGCTGGTTAAGCGTCTGACTCTTGATATTGGCTCAGGTCATGGTCTCACGGTTCATGGGATTGAGCCCCGTGTCGCACTCTGCGCTGACAGTGTGGAGTCTGCTCGGGATCCCCTCTCCCCACATCCTCTCAAATAAATAAACATTTTAAAAAATTTAAAGAAGGCATGAATACCAGGGGGTAGGAATCATCAGAAGTATGGCAGGATTACACTTAATATAAAAGACTCTTGTACCTCCCTGCATGGAGGGCCACTTACACCTCAAGAACAGCCACTGTATCCAGACCACCCAACCTTGATGAACAGATGTCCAGGCGGGTCTCAACTCCAGTTTCTTCTAGGTCTGTACACGTTTCAGCTTAGGTATACATTCTAAAACAAATGCCCCTTCCCATTTTCCTAGGCTTAAGTTCTTTTTTTCTGATGGAAGTTGGAGCTCCTGATTTCATAAACAGGGATGGGAGAAGGGAGGTCTGACACCTGCTTCTTCCTTCGTCCTGTGTTTTGGTTTTGGTTCGCTTTGGTTTCTAACCTCCCCTGTCCCGAATTTCTTCCTGGCCCCAATAGTTGGACACTCCAAATACGGATTAGTCAGTTGGCTCATTGTCGTAAACTGTGTACATTGATTCTTTCACGTCCTCAGGTGTTTACAGTGAAGGACGCCCACATGATGCTTGCAAAAGCAGCCTCTTGAAAGAAGTGCCGGGGAAAATGGAAGTTTAGTTCTTTGTAACATTTTACACAATATGACATTCTAAAAATACCCATTTTCAGAAAAGTCTTGCTGTTTTCACAAAAGGAAAAACTGTGGCCTGTACAAATAGAACATGCAGGCTCTCGTTTAGTCTTCCTTTTTAATCATCGTCTCAAATAGCTTTCCCATATGTGAGATTATTTTTAATGTTCAATGTATTAGTAAAATGGCTCAGTACTAACCACTGGGGTATTTTCGGATGGGAGAAGTATGCTTGAATCTCCCAAATTGCATTTACAGTGAAAGATGCTTCGTGCCAGTGACTCAGATCTTGACAAACGAGGCACGACGTTCATTAGTTTAATGTTTTCCCCCTATTGTGATAGAAATACATAATGACACAGCCTAAGTAATGTGAAATTATTCAGCAATGTAAGAAAAATTTCAATAAGCACTGCCTCCCAGTTACAGTCCTTAAGTTCACCTTTCAGATTTCTTCAGTAGAAAATTGCTTAGGGGATTCTGGAAAACTTGCTACCTTTTCCATTGCAATCATGGCTAACAATCATTATCCCTTATTTATTTTTCTCAGTTTTTCTCAAAACCAGCAAATTAATACAATGAATTCTTAGCTTCCATGAGTCTTTAGGATAAAGGGTGCAAGGAGTCAGAGGAGGCTAAGATAGCTCATTGTGGCGAACATCTCACAATGTATACAGATATCAAAATATCACATTATGTATCTTAAGTATACACAAGTTTTGTAAATTGCACCTCAACGCATCTGGGAAAAAAGAGGCTAAGATAATAGTGTTACTAGATATTAATGTCTATAATCTATAGTTAGTGTGGCACGTATTTTAAAATCAGGGGATGTATCTGAAAAGAATAAAGGCAATGTCAGGAGGTCACGTGCCCAATCATCTTGGCATTAGGCAGGACTCTAAACCCTCTAAAATTGCATGGTAGAATGTAAAGAATGATAGCTTAGATATCTGGAGACCTTTGTTCTACTTTAGGCCGTGCCTTATATTTTCTAGATCTCAGTCTCTTCATTGACAAAATTAAGTGGTTAGACTCCTCTAGCTACTCAATGATAACAGAGTACCTTTTAAATAAACTTGCCTTCAGTGCAAGAGGGTTCCCGTTTCTCCACATCCTTGCCAGCGTCTGTAGTTTCCTGAGTTGTTCATTTTAGCCACTCTGACCAGTGTGAGGTGGTATCTCAGTGTGGCTTTGATGTGTATTTCCCTAATGATGAGTGACACTGAACGTCTTTTCACGTGCCTGTTGGCCATCTGGATGTCTTCTCTGGAAAAGTGTCTATTCGTGTCTTCTGCCCATTTCTTCACTGGATTATTTGGTTTTCGGGTGTTGAGTTTAGTAAGTTCTTTATAAATTTTGGACACTAACCCTTTATCCGATATGTCATTTGCAAATATCTTTACCCATTCCGTCGGTTGCCTTTTACTTTTGTTGATTGTTTCCTTTGCAGTGCAGAAGCTTTTTATCTTGATGAGGTCCCAATAGTTCATTTTTGCTTTTAATTCCCTTGCCTTTGGAGATGTGTCGAGTAATAAATTGCCGCAGCAGGGAGGGGGGAAATAGATACAAACAGAGGGGGAGGGAGCCAAATCACAAGAGACTCTTAAATACAGAGAACAAACTGAAGGTGGATGGGGGGGGGGAGGGAAAATGGGTGATGGGAATTGAGGAGGGCACTTGTTGGGATGAGCACTGGGTGTTGTATGTAAGCCAATTTGACAATAAATCATATTTAAAACAAACAAACAAACAAACAAACGAACCTGCCCTACCTGGATAGATCCATCAGTGAGTTCTCTTAATTTTATATCGTTCATATATGTTTCTATTTAAGTACTATTTTTCTCCTTAATTGTGAAGTCACATAGTTGATCACTATTATATAGAGTCATACATGTACTTTCCTGGTACACAGGTATCATCTGATCCATCAAACTGTGCTGTTCAGCTCTGACTTAAAGCAAGGATTCACTGTGTTACAATATAATAACCACAGAAACCGTCATCAGATTGACCTGGGTTCAACCCCTGGCTCCACACGTTTGTAGGTTCATGACATTGAGTGTACCCTTGACCTTCCATGAGACTGTTTATTCGTCTGTAAAGTGGTCAATCATTATAATCACTCCCATGCACACGCTCACATTGCCTTGTTCCCCTCTCATCTTATTATACTCCTTTAGCAAAGCCACTCTTGGTCGAATAAAACTCTCAGGCTATCCCATGTGTGTATGGTGGAGCTGAACATGGCTAGAAACAGAACAAATTTGTTAGCTCATCTCACTTGAAATTCCTAATCGTAAACCTCAAGTGTGCCTTCAGTGCCGTCTAAAGCCATACTTTTTCCCCAGTTTTACTTTCCCACTCTTTGAAGTGACTATATTTTATCTTCTCTTTCCTTAATGCCCTTCCAGCTCCCTTGCCCTAATTCTTAGATGATTGAGTGTTCAGCTAGGAGTGGCCATGTAACTAATGTTGAGCTTTTGGAATGGACGTCATGTGCTTGAATTCTGGGTCATCTCAAATTACAGAAAATGAACTTACATGGTTATTTTTTTTCTACCCATGAACTAGAACATGGACATAGCAGCAATCCTGCTTTGACCATGCAGTTGAAGACAACGTTGGGGAATGTCAGAACAAAAGGAATATATGAATGTTGTTCCCTGAGTGACTACTTTGAGCAGAGTATCTCCTCTAGTTCAGAACAACTGAACTGTTACATGAGAAAAGTAAGCTTTGGCTTTATGGAAGCCACCAGATGTTCGTATTCCTTTGTTATACAGCCTCAACTCTAAGAGTACGTATTTTATGATTGAGGTTTCAATTACATACAATGAAATGTATAGACCTTAAATATCCAATTCTTGTTAAAATTGACAGTCACATATAATCCCACCCACCACCCAAAATATATAGGGTATTTCTTTCATCCCAGAAGGTTCCCTTGTCTTCTTTTTCCCATTAGCCCCCATAGGCAAGCATTTTCTAACTTCCGTCAATGTAGATTAGCTTTTTCTTTTATGGACTTTTTACAAACGGGAAAAAACAGTATGTACTGTCTGGTGTCTGACTTCACTAAGCACGTTTTTGAGATTCATCCATGTCAGTTCATTCTAATTTATTTTGAAGTTATAATTTTTAATATGAATATACCACAATTTGCTTATCCATTTCCCAATTGGCATTTGGGTTGTCCTGCATTTTTGACGGTTATGAATAACGATGCTGCGATCATTCTTATGGAAGTCTGTCTTCATAGTGAACAACTTCTTATACTGTGTCCAGTCTGATATTAATCTCATGGGATAAGTTCTCCATTTGTGATTTTGTGTTTTCTAATCCTAGCATTTTCACTTTGAAGGTTTTTTAATACTTGCAATCTCTTTGGTGAAATTCTTCAATTGTTACCCTCCATTGTTCATCTTTTCAAATAAAGGTATTTATGATAGACAATGTAAAACTCCTGCTTGATAATTTTATTTATTTATTTATTTATTTATTTATTTATTTATCTTTTTTATTTTATCTAAATCCCAGTTAGTTAACATATAGCATAATAATGATCTCAGGACTAGACTTCAGTGATCTATCGCTTACGTACAACACCCAGTGCTCATCCCAAGTGTCCTCCCTAATGCTTATCACCCATTTGGATCATCCCCCTACCCGATATCTCTCCAGCAACCCTCAGTTTGTTCTCTGTCTTTAAGAATCTCTTATGGTTTGCTTCCCTCTCTGTTTTTATCTTATTTTTCCTTCCCTTCCTCTATGTTCATCTGTTGTGCTTCTTAAATTCCACATATGAGTGAAATCATATGATATTTGTCTTTCTCTGACTGACTTATTTCGCTAAGCACAATACACTCTAGTTCCATCCACATGGTTGCAAATGGCAAGATTT
Organism: Herpailurus yagouaroundi; assembly: GCF_014898765.1. Lineage (NCBI taxonomy): Eukaryota > Metazoa > Chordata > Mammalia > Carnivora > Felidae > Herpailurus > Herpailurus yagouaroundi. The sequence continues at coordinate 549,656 of NW_024420310.1, read as the reverse complement.
TCATTCTTTTTGATTGCCAAGTAATATTCCATGCACATGTGTCCCACATCTTCTTTATCCATTCATCAGTTGATGGATACTTGGGCTCCTTCCATACTTTGGCTATTGTTGATAGTGCTGCTGTAAACATTGGGGTGCATGTGTCCCTTCGAATCAGCATTTTTGTATCCTTTGGATAAATACCTAGTAGTGTAATTGCTGGGTTATAGGGTAGACCTATTTTTAATTTTTTGAGGAACCTCCACACTGTTTTCCAGAGTGGCTGCACCAGTTTGCATTCCCACCAACAGTGCAAGAGGGTTCCCCTTTTTCTGCATCCTCACCGACATCTGTTGTTGCCTGAGTTGTCAATGTGAGCCATTCTGACAGGTGTGAGGTGGTATCTCAGCGTGGTTTTGATTTGTATTTCCCTCATGATGAGTGATGTTGAGCATCTTTTCATGTGTCGGTTGGCCATCTGGATGTCTTCTTTGGAAAAGTGTCTATTCATGTCTTCTGCCCATTTCTTCACCGGATTGTTTGTCTTCTGGGTGTTGAGTTTGGTGAGTTCTTTATAGATTTTGGATACTAATCCTTTATCTGATATGTCATTTGCAAATATCTTCTCCTATTCTGTCAGTTGCCTTTTTTGCTGATTGTTTCCTTCGGTATGCAGAAGATTTTTTATCTTGATGAAATCCCAGCAGTTCATTTTTGCCTCCAAAGACATGTCAAGAAAGAAGTTGCAGCAGCTGAGGTCAAAAAGCTTGTTGCCTATTTTGTCCTCGAGGATTTTGACGGCTTCCTGTCTTACATTTAGGTGTTCATCCATTTTGAGTTTATTTTTGTGTATGGTGTAAGAAAGAGGTTCAGCTTCATTCTTCTGCATGTCACTGTCCAACTTTCCCAACACCATTTGCTGAAGAGACTGTCTTTTTTCCATTGGATTCTCTTTCCTGCTTTGTCAAAGATGAGCTGGCCACATGTTTGTGGGCCCCTTTCTGCGTTCTATATTCTGTTCCACCGATCTGAGTGTCTGTTTTTGTGCCAGTACCATACTGTCTTGATGATTACAGCTTTGTAATACAGCTGGAAGTCCGGGATTGTGATGTCTCCAGCTTTGTTTCAACATATGACCATCTCTGTGTCTGCTCCCTTTGACTATTTCCTCTCTTGATCATGGTTATAATTTATTGCTTTTAACATTTCTGATAATTTATTGCAATCCGTATATTGCATATAAAAGTACAATAGACTTTAAATAATATTTTTCCCAGGAAGAGATCATATCTCTTCTTCTGTTGGATCTCTGAATGTATTAGAGGTGGGGAATTAATCCTATCTAATCTACAGTTGACCTAAGTATGAGCTGCTTCTTTAATTTCAGTTAGATTGATTTCACCGTTAATTTTAAATATTTCAAAGGTAAGGTCAGAATTTTCCTTTGAAGGATATGAAAGCATCAGCAAGACACTAGAGAACAGTTTATTTTTATTTTTATTTTTAATGCTTATTTATTTTTGAGAGAGAGAGAGAGAGAGAGAGAGAGAGAGAGAGAGAGAGAAAGCAGAATGCAAGCGGAAGAGGGGCAGAGAAAAAGACATAGAATCCGAAGTAGTCTCCAGGCTCTGAACTGTCAGCACAGAGCCCAACGCGGGGCTCAAACTCGCGAACTGTGAGATCTTGACCTGAGCCGAAGTTGGACGCTTAACTGACTGAACCACCCAGGTGCCCCTAGAGAACGCTTTATGCTTAATACTGCACTCACTAGCTTTCCAATCCATGGGAAATCAGTCTGCTTTACAGAGTGGCCTGGCCAACAATTACTGGGTTGCCTTCGGATTCTCTTTGTTCTTCAATCTTTTCTCTGGATCTCTGGTCCTTGGGTGATTTCTGAGTGGTCTTGCCCTAAGCTTTTGGAGGACCACTGCGGTGGCCTGGACGAAGAGCCAGCTCTCTTGTCATGTCTTCAGGCTTTGGCTTTTCACCGAATGCTCTTGGCATGCCTCAGTGGGGGATCTTTCTCAGCTCTCCTGCCTCCACTCAGTCTTTGCTGGACTACCCTTGTGATCTCATTGAAGGCCCATGGGAAAGAGTTGGCAGGTAAACACAGACTTGCTTGGAGGTAGGAGCTCTTAAGAATTCATTCGGTAACTCCAGGGTACATGTAGCCATTAAATGTTTATTCAAACGTTTTGCTCTTTTCTCCTTACCCCCATATCTAAGGGATTTTTCTACCTCTTCCTACTTTGTCAAAGATGGAAACAGCAGCAGTTCTCATATCACCGAGAGAGGGCTTGAAATCCATGTATTTTGTTCACCAAGACCTTCCCAGCTCTCTGATGGGTTTTTAAAACGTATGACTTTGCATGTTATCCAGGTTTTTCTCAATAGGGTAAGAAGGACCATTTCTTTTGACTTTCTATGACCTAACTGGAATTGAACTAATAAAATTTTTATTCATTATTAAATAGATCAGAACACAGAACACATTAAAGTTCCGAATATCTTAACCAATACAATAAAATAAAAATGAATGATAAACATAGGAAAGGAAGGCATAAGGTTATTATCATTGTAAGTGATATTCTCATCTACATAGAAAATCAATGAGAATACACTAACAGATAATTAGAGCTAGTAGGAGAGATCAATAAACTGGAATTCAAGGTAGCAGCAAGAAAACCATACAAAAACTAAGAGCTTTCCTGTATACCTGCAACATTATCTCTTCCACAAAAACCTTATCCAGCCATCTTACACAACGCTAGAGCTAGGTGTTTCTTTCCGTCTACACTGACAAAATTTCTTACACATTTCAATGGCAAAATAACCTATTTTCTTATTAGTACCTAAGATGTATCTCTGTCCCCAAATAGACTTTGAAAGCTTGAGGGCAAGAATAGGACTATTAATATGTGCATCATGAGCATTTAGCACAAACCCCAGCAAGTAGAACGAGCTCAGTAAGTAACGAACATTTGACTGAGTGAAAGGCATTGAACTAAAAGCTGCCTAAGGTCTCTTTTCCCAAGCATGAAGATCGGACTTTTATAAATTATCTTTTTAAGGGTGTAAAAAAAAGTATGAAATATTCACCTCCAAAATAATAGTGCACATACTTAAACCTTTTGGTATGCTGTGGATTTTGCAATTACAATACTTAAAAGTAATAGATGGTAAATCATTAGGTTAAGTCAATGTTTCAGAGAAAGATGGAACAAATGAGTAATGTGATCAAGCTTTGTACATTGAGTGACCCTAAGAAGTGACACTTCATTTGGTTGTTTGCTATTTCTTTAATGAACCGGAGCAGTTTTCTTAATTAGCAGGGGCCCATCTGTTTCAAGAACAAATGACATTTAGTATAACAAAGGCTGAAACAACAAGACAGCTTAATTTTGGAGTGCAAACGGCAACACCAAGTGACATAATTAGTAGTTTGTGTTTTCCAGATATGGTTTAGTAGGTCTTCTAGAATGGAGGTCAATCTGGTCATCTTGTCCTTTAAGAATTCATAATGTACTGATTGTTATTTCTTTATAGAGGAGCAATGTTATCTGTTACAGGACAGAATTAGATATTTATGAAATAGTGGGTTTCTTCTTTGGGTTTATAATTTGACATATACAGTAAGCCTATTATTTTTGAGGCTTATTTGTTGTTTGTAAATTGTTTTCCATATTAGAGGTTTTCATAGGAGAAAGCTATATTTTCATTTCTGTTAAAATTTTCATTACATTTACTATGTAATGGATATTTTATAGTTCTTTTTTTTTTTTAATTTTTTTTTTCAACGTTTATTTATTTTTGGGACAGAGAGAGACAGAGCATGAACGGGGGAGGGGCAGAGAGAGAGGGAGACACAGAATCGGAAACAGGCTCCAGGCTCCGAGCCATCAGCCCAGAGCCTGACGCGGGGCTCAAACTCACGGACCGCGAGATCGTGACCTGGCTGAAGTCGGACGCTTAACCGACTGCGCCACCCAGGCGCCCCGATATTTTATAGTTCTTTACATGTTTATAGCTCTTTTAGGCACTTACCAAATTCAAAGGTGACTCCCTTCTTTGGTTAGACCAAATTCTGGTCCCTTCAAAATAAGCAATGAGGTAGAAATTTCAGGAACCAAAACCCTCCTTGTCGACCACCCATCTCTCTACTCTTTGTAGGAAGCACAGAACTGTGTAGACAATGGAAGATAGAAAAATCTCACAAGGAGAGGGCCCAAACTATCTGAATAATATTTGCATAACATCTGAGTGCTGTTTAATATTATTTACGGCAGAAGATAAAGGAGAAGAAAAAATATTTAATGTGTTTATATGTCTTGATTCCTATAATTTCTATCTCATTGCTTATTCTGAAGGAACCCATAAAATGAGACCTCCTCATGCAGAAATGATTGGCCATGGGAACAGCCATAGTTCAATTGTCCAGTTTGCCTTTTTTCTACTAACACTATTTATTTTTGAGACAGAGAGAGACAGAGCATGAACAGGGGAGGGTCAGAGAGAGGGAGACACAGAATCCGAAACAGGCTCCAGGCTCTGAGCTGTCAGCACAGAGCCCAACGCGGGGCTCGAACTCACGGACTGCGAGATCGTGACCTGAGCCGAAGTTGGCTGCCCAACCGACTGAGCCACCCAGGCGCCCCTCTACTAACACTATTAAAATAGCAAAGAAGAGAATGGAAAATTGTGTTTCTTACAGAAACTACAAGAGTATTTCATGTGATGTGATTCAATTATTAGTTCAACTAAAATTTATTCAAAATCTACTATGATCCCAAGCATTGTGCTAGACAATAGAAATATAGCAGTGAAAGGAATAGAAAAAAAAAAAAATCTCTGCCCTCAGGGGGCTCACATTTTCATGAGGGGAGACAAACAATAAACAAAATAAATACATAATGATATAATGGGATTTCATGCAGGTGCTAATTAGTGGAGGAAACGAGTGATGTATCTATATGGAGATAAGAGGGTCTCAGGCACAACAACCAGCAAAAGCAAAGAGGATGAATCAGGAATAAAGTGTTTGAGAAACAACAATGTAGCACATGTAGTTGAAGTTCGGTGAACGAATTGGCAAGTGGTGGAGTACGAAGTTGAAGAGGTAGGATAGATCAGGCAGCTGAAAGGTCCAGAAAGATGACAACTAAAAAATGACAACTGGATTTGGCAACTCAGAATTCACTGGAGACCGTGACCAATGTGTTTATAGTGTAGCGTTCCAGTACGGTGTTGGGGACAAGAGTAATTATTTTATGTTCAAGAAAGAATGAGAGATGAAGAAGTGAAGACAACAAGCGTAACCATCTCTTTCAACAAGGTTTGTTGTAAACATGGTGTGAATTCATCATATTTGGGTAAAAGAAATAGCAAAATGTGATGGATACATACTATGGAGCAGTGAGAGGCAATGGCCAGGTAAACATATCGATATGGACTTTTTTTTAATTGTATAGCTGAGTGAAAGAATTAAAGAAGGTAATGAATCTATACACAATGCCATTTACATGAATTAAAATATTTATGGAGGGGCACCCCGGTGGCTCAGTCGGTTGAGCCACTGACTCTTGATTTCAGATTAGGTCATGATCCCTAAAAGTTTCTCTCTTTCTCTCCCTCTGCCACTCTCCCTGGCTTGACCTCTCTCTCTCTCTCTCTCTCTCTCTCTCTCTCTCTCTCTCTCAAATAAAAAAATAATTTCAAAATATTGATGAAGAAAAGATGTTACAGGGGCACCTGGCTGGCTCAAGTCAGCGGAGCACGTGACTCTTGCTCTTGGGGTTGTGAGTTCAAGCCCCATGTTGGGTGTAGAAATCACTTAAAAAGAAAATCTTTGAAACAAAAGAGAAAAGATGTTACATATTTCAGAAGGAAACATAGTGTTGAAGGACCTCTAGCACCCACAGTATCAAGTTAATAAATAAGAGCTGTATCAAGTTAATAAATAAGAGCTGACGCTCTCGCCTAGGTGAGTGATGATCACAGCTGCGGTAATTATTACGGTCACGGTAGTAAATTTACAAACATGGAATAAACTTAGCCACAATTTAATACAGTTTTCAGAGAGAACAGACGAAAGATCCAAAGAGTGCTGAGAATTACCATAAATAAAAACAGGAGAAGAGTCCAGATTGTCAGGGTCAGGTTAATAATGGCAGAGAGGACAAAAAGAAAGATGATATTACGTGGAGCACTTGTGAAAGGAAAGTAATCTAAAGAGGATGACTGAAAGACAATGTTTGGGGTGGATTTACAAGGGGATAATGATCAACGTCCCAAGGCTCCAACTTTTGGTGTCTTTGGTCTCTAATGGGCTCATTAATACACTTTTTTCAATGGCCCAGAAACATGTTGAGTGAAAGGCTCAAATATTGGCAAGCTAGCCCAGCCAGACCTCAGTAGGAGGCCAAGTAAGTGTATCAGTTTGAGATATTCATCCCAGCTGGACGACAAACTCTTAGATCCAAGTTGTTGAAGCACAGGGGTCTGAGTGTAACAAATTCAATGCTGAATTAGACTAACTTTTTTTTAATCTTTATTTATTTTTGAGAGACAGAGAGAGAGAGAGGGAGAGAGACAGAGTACGAGCAGGGAAGGGGTAGAGAGAGAGGGAGTCAGAGAATCCGAAGCAGGCTCCAGGCTCTGAGCTGTCAGCACAGAGCCCGACACGGGGCCCGAACTCATGGACAGGGAGATCATGACCTGAGCCGAGGTCGGAGGCTTAACCGACTGAGCCACCCAGGCGCCCTTAACTTTTTTGTTTTAAGAGAGAGAGAGCATGTGCTGGAGCGGGCAGGGGGAAGAGGAAGAAGGAGAGAGAGACTATCTTAAGCAGACTCCACGCTCAGCACGGAGCCTGACGCAGGGCTCGATCTCACGAACCGTGATCATGACCTGAGCCGAAATCAAGAGTCAGGCACTTAACCAACTGAGCCACCCAGGCACCCGTGAATTAGACTAACTTTTGAGGATAAAAAGTACTAACATGGCTAAGAGAGATGCTGACGTAAGGTATGTTATCCAAATTATTTCATTATGAAGTGAGGAGAATTTTAGATACTGGAAGATACTGATGTTATGAAATGACGGTTACAGAAATCCTGAAGCAGAAGCTAATTTAAAGAGAAATGGCCTTACACGATAAAGGAGGGAAGTGAGAAAGCCATTTTGAAAAAATCAGTTTTGATCAGGTAGATTGTATTTTACCCCAGGCACTGAGATTGTAGTCAACTAACCCTAATCCTGCTGGGGCTTTTCAACACCAAATTGTATCAAACCAGACTTCCTTTCTCCTGGGCCGGTGTGCAAACGGCCTTTTAAATGGAAACGCAAAGCATCCTTGTTAAAAATTTCTCTAGTTTTTTAGACACAGTTATTTGCCCTCTTTGAAAGATTTGAGTATAATAGTTGACAGTGAGCTCACACAGATACGCATCTGTCTCCATATACTTTGTCAACTCTGCTTCCTCTATATACCCTTTGAATATAGCTGTGACTCATGGTTTTTGCCTCCATTTTCGTAACTTCATGCATGACTTCTGGGTGATGTTATCGGCATCTGTGTGAAACCACCCTGTATTACTGATGCCTCCGTAAGAACTGCCTCAATCCCAGAATTCTCTCCTGAGCTCAAGAATCATATTTCCAACTGCTCACTAACCATCTCTTCTCGACCTTCCCACAGGTGTAACAAACTGCAAACTTAAAACTGAACTCATATAATCTGTAGAGTGAGAATGAAGGCAGAGGGTGACAGTGGTTTCCCAGCACAGACATTAGCACTGGGAGCAAGGATCGCTGCTAAGAGAAGTCGGAGCTGTAGGGCAGCCAGGTAGGGCTTGGGACAATGTATCTGAGCTCGCCTCACATACTTATCTGAAAACACTCAAGTTCCCAGGATCCCAAGGGTTCAGTGACTGGAGATCATGACAGGACCACAGCCATCAATGTGAGAGAGTAAATTACAATGAAACTGACAGAAGAATATGAGGTTATATCTCAGAGGAAGCCAATGTAGACTATGGCCCTGGTTATCGTGGACCAGATGGCCTGGCCCCCTCTGATTTCAAGACAGAAATACCTTCAATCCTCCTAAGTAGGAGGGAAGGAGGAGGGGAAGGGGGAAACTCCTGAACTGATCAGACAAAAGAATCTAAGGTGTAAGCTGAAACTGACTCAGTTTATTTTGAATCGCCTTAATAGTTTTACCACTGTTGAGTGCCGATGGAAGCTTTGGTCACAGAAAATTGTACCTTTTGTACATCAGAGGACATGTCTGTGAAATTCAACTACATTAATTCAAACGCATTCAGTAATGAAAACAGAATTTAATGTTTGTATATTTTGCAATCAGAATCTTAGAAAATTTCTTTTTTTTTTTTTTTCAACGTTTATTTATTTTTGGGACA
>NW_024420310.1:418439-541157 GCF_014898765.1 Herpailurus yagouaroundi | reverse complement strand
CCGTTTATTTATTTTTGGGACAGAGAGAGACAGAGCATGAACGGGGGAGGGGCAGAGAGAGAGGGAGACACAGAATCGGAAACAGGCTCCAGGCTCTGAGCCATCAGCCCAGAGCCCGACGCGGGGCTCGAACTCACGGACCGTGAGATCGTGACCTGGCTGAAGTCGGACGCTTAACCGACTGCGCCACCCAGGCGCCCCAGAAAATTTCTTTAATAAAGATGTAAAGACTACACGACAAGAAGAAGAAGGATGTGCTAGCTTTATAATAGGAAATCTGGACACATTCAAAAATAAACAAAGGCATTGATTGAGCTGGGACATGCTGTACTAGTAATGCTTAAGAGCATTTGCTCTAGAATTGGGCAGGTGTAGGTCCGTGCTTGGCTACACAACTCATTTGCTTTCTGATATGGGCAAGTTACTTAACCTCTCTAGGCCTTAGTTTCTGTATTTGAAATTGAGGATAATTTTATGCCACCAACATAAGAAAGTTGTGTGTATTAAATGAAATATTTCCCCATAAAGCACTTAACTTAGGGTTGGACATATAATATTCCAATAAATATTATATACTGAAAAAACCAGACCCATTGTTTCCCCTCTCACAGTGTTCTCTGTCATGGTTAATGTGCCATCATCCATCTAGTGGCCCGAGTCAGAAATTTGGCAGTGATCCTAGATTTTTTTCCCTCTCGTCCCCAACCGCAATCATGACATTTATGCCATATGTCTTAAATCTGACCCTTCGTCTCCTTAAGCCATTACCTTGGTTCAGGCACTTACCATATCTGTCCTAGAAATGCTACGAGAGCCACCTAATCAGTCTCCTTTTCTATAAATATCTGAATATCCTTTCCCTAAAACGCAGACTACGGGTCTCACCACTAAATATGTGCCATTATTTCAGTTTTACAGATGATAAAAGAGTTTTACAGGAGACTAACTTACCCAAGGTCATACAGTTATGAAGTAGCAATGGCAGTATCATTAAGATGCTGCAGAAAGTAAAAAAAAAAAAAATATTAAAAAAAAAAAAAAAATATTAAAGCAAAGTAGAGGTATTATTCCGAGGAAATGCAATTTTGGAAAACAAATTTCTAAAGTGGAGTTCAAAACATGACAGCACCCATTTGTTTGTATGAGTTATGGGGTTTCTGTACAAAATTATCACTCATATTCCAATCATCATGCTTTTAAATTATACAGAACAGCTAAGACAGGTGTCACAAGGGCAGGAGTAATACCAACCCAGAGACACGTGATACAAATTCGTTTAACAGAAGTAAAAGTTACAAAACTTAACTGACCTAGGATGGCTGCATACAGCAAGGGACGCAGTAGCGTTTTCCCAGCTGGAGGCACAGTCTTTCTGGCTGCACACAAGGCCATGCGATTGTCAGTAATATTGTGTAATCAGGGTTAGGATTCCATCAAGTCTTTCTAGAAGATAAGCCTAAGCACCTTCCCCCTCATCTGTTTGTTGTCGTTGGGAGGGCTCTCACTCCCCTGTGGCAGCCTCTAATTGTCCTGAGAGACAAAAATAAACACAAATAATTCTAAAGTAGAATGTTAAGCATGTTTAACTGAATTCAACACTTGGTGAACACCCACTGTTTGCAAGAAAGGCTGGACGCTATGGAAGACTAAAGATGAGAAGAGCAGATTTGCTGCCACCAAGAACTGAGACGCTAATATGGGATAAGGGATAGGGAGAGTATTTTGGTAACTGAGAAAAGAAATCTGTAGGCCGGTTCGCTAGAGTGCTTCATTAGTGGGAGATAAAGCTATTGGGTGCTTCATGCCGGATAAGTTTAGTAAAATTAAATTGACCTCTTGCACTGCCTACATACACATATGAGAACATTAAATAAGATATATGAGGTTGTCATTGTCATTTTTAAAATTCAATAAATTTAGAAATAGATAATTCTATGATGGCTTCTTTAAAGTCAGCATAGTAAAGAGCACATTTTATGGGGCGCGGGGGTGGCTCAGTCGGTTGAGCACTCGACTTTGGCTCAGGTCATGATCTCGCAGTTCGGAATCCAAGCTCCACGTTGCGCTCACTACCATCAGCGTAGACCCCACTTCAGATCCTCTGTAGCCCTCTCTCTCTCTCTCTCTCTGCCCCTCCCCCACTCATGTGCACACATGTACGCACTCTGTCTCAAAAACAAACATTTTTAAAAAACGAACACATTTTATAAAGGAGAAATTCAGGATATTTTTTGAGGTCTCTTAACCACGTATTACATGCCATATCCAAGGGTAAAAAGGACCAGAACTGTGCTATTTTGCTGAAGTTTTAAATCACTTTTTGTTTCCTTAATATCAATCTGCACAGGACTCTGTCAGGTCAAAAAGGAGAGGCAATTTCTTGTTTTATACTCATAAGCTACAGCTCAGCCAGCTGTCACTCTATCAACAGACTGATGTGAGAAGAGACGTTGGGAAGATACATAGTGCGCACAAGACAACCGTGGGCTACCAGGCTGAGACAGGGAAATACAGAAAGAAATTCCTGAATTGTATTTGCTCCAGAGGCAATTCATTCAGGGAGGTAACTTATACTCAAATAATGAAGGGGGGAAAATGAGTGAAAATGTAACTGTGGATCATTTGGGGTTGTTACTGGCACAGGCGAATTCTCTTTGTTTTGGTAACTCTGAGAGGTGCTTCTTCAAACAAACAAGACCTTTTCCATCCCAGGAACATCAGAAAACCATCCTTGACACCAGTTTCAAGGCTAAGCATGTGTTTCCGTCCACATCCCGGGCAGGACATTTTGACATTTATGACCTCTGATGCATATGTCAAACCTTTGGTTTTCTTAACTGTCACTGAGTTTATTGTTCACTTTCTGGTCCAAATGACAAAGTAATTTGATTCACAGTCATAGCATTGAAAATCCCAATTGGTTTATGTTTTGAGCTATGCCAGGGGCAGGAACTGCACATAATATATGGCAAAATCTAGAAAATATCTGGAAAGTATGAAACAGATCAGATGTGAACTGCCAAGCATCATATGGTTAGGCATAGGAAAATGTTGGTATTTTCTCAATTGGTTTTAACATCTATCTTTAAATTTCCATTTTCAAACCTTAATGATACATATTTTAGAGTGTTATATGCTTTTCTAATTAGATAGGTCATATCTGCTAAATAATCTTTAGTGAAAGCACTGTATCTACCAATTTAGGTTTGAAGAAAATAAGGTAGATGGATTTATATGAGTGAATAAAATAGAATACGGACTTCAATTTCTAGCAATATGGCAGACTAGATATTCTGAAAATCCTTAGCTAAACAGAAATGCAACCCAAACACACCAAGAAATTCTGGATGAAATAAAACATCATTTTAAATTAATATCTGAACTCACAGTAAAATTAGGAAATTCCTCAGGGAACAAAATGAAGAGAGAAAATAGAAGTTCACAGCAATAAGTTGTTTGGGGGAAATTTTCTTGTCTTAATAAGGAAAAGGTTTGTATTTGAAAGGTCAGAGGATGACAGGAAAACTTGCACTCCTAGAAAATAGGGATTTATATTTGAAATGCTTTTTAAAATTTGTTAACCCATGAGTTAGTTGGATATATTTTATTGTCTAAATATGGTGAGTATATTTTTTTGACCTCTAATGTAATTGAAGTAAAATCTGAGATCGTGGTTTGTATGACACCCAGTCTATGAAATTTGCTGAGGCTTTCTTTATGGCATGGCCTGGTACGTGTTTAATGTTTTATGTTCCACATGTGCTTGAGAAAATGTGGATTTTCTAACTGTTGGAAGACTGTCATCTATTATCTATCTGCCTATACACATACATATGGATATCCTAATTTCCATTTGCAGTATCCTAATATACATTATACAATATCTGAATATTCATTAGGTGAAGCTTGTTAATCATTCATCTTTTATATACTTTATATACTTTTTTTTCCCGATTCACCTGTCAGTTTAGAGCTGTGTTGAAATTTTCAAAAGGAAGATGGTTTCATCAACTCATTTTTGTAGTTCTACAAATTTTACTTCATAAATTTTAAGGCTATTGTAGTAGGTGCATACATATTTAACCATGTTAGATCTTCCTGAATGTAAACATTTCTGTGTGGTGACCTTTGCTACCCCTAAATAATGCCTTTGCACATGTGTGTTAGTATCTATTTTCTCTGATATTAATATAGCTACATATTAATATAGCTTTCTTAGGATTTATAGTTGTCTCATAGGTCTTTCTTCATCATTTTCCTTTGAAGTTTTGCATGTACTTGGATGTACATCTAGTAAACTGCACATATTTGTGTTTCTCCCAATTAGTCAATATGTTTTCATTAGCCAGTTTAATCCATTTGCATATATTCTAAGTATTGACATATTTAGACCTATTTCTATCATACTAATCTATTACTTCCATTTGTCCCATCATTTTTGCTTTATCTTTATTCTTTGTTATTTTTGTTTCTTTCCTCCTTCTCCTTCTCCTTCTCCTTCTCCTTCTCCTTCTTTAATTAGGCTCCATTCCCAGCATGGAGCCCAAAGTGGAGCCTGAACTCATGACCCTGAGATCAAGCCCTGAGCCAAGATCAAGAGTGGGACGTTTAACTGACTGAGCCACCCAGGTGCCCCCTGCCTTTTGTTACTTTATTTTAAAAATGCTATCTATCTTGCCCCTTTCATAAGACAAGAACTTTATTAAGATCACACATTCATTGGTCTCCCTTACTCCCAAATTCCATCATGTAAATATTATCTAAAAGTTTTAATTTCAAGCAGCTATGAATATATGTTCTCTTTTTCCCTGGCCTTAGATTTTTAAATGATATCAATAAATTTCACCAAGATATTTGATAACCTTAATTTGGTTCATCTCTTCCCCTTTATTGTCTCTTATTTAGGCACTTTACTCAAACTATTTGCCATATGAGGCCTTGTGTGGCAAACTTCTGGAGTCCTACATGTAAGGATACTTTTGTGACTTTATATTTGAAAGACAAAAATATTCTCCATTGTTTTCACGGGTCCAGTTTTACTGTTGAAAATTCTAATGTCAGTTTGATTTTTGTTCCTTGATATGTGATCTTTTCTTTCTTAAAGATAAACCTACTACTAGGTTTATGCTTTATTTTTCTATATTCTCTTTTCTGTTAATATTTTCTCCTCTAGATGTGTCTAGGTGTGTTTTTTTTCCTTGTTCTTCCATGTTTGCCCCCTAGGGGGGGCTTTCGTTCTGAGGTCTTTCTTTTAGTTTGGGCAAATGATTATCTCTGTTATTGCTTCAAATTTTTCTAGTATGTTTTTCTTTCTGATATGCTGCCTACTTCTATCCTCAATATTTCTTAGCTTTTCTTTTACAGTTCCTACTTCTTTCTTTTTTTCTCCCTTCTATGAGATTTATTCCATCTGGTCTATAGATTTCCTGATTTCTTCCTCGGTTTTATCCATCGGCTTTTTATCTCCTGTATTACATACTTTATTTCAATTATATTTTTGCTACCCAATGGGATTTTCTTCTTCATCTTCTTATGTTTTTATTTCATATTGCTTATATCTTCCACTATCTCTTTTAGGAGGTTTATTAGACTATGTATTATTAGCCTCCCTTGTTCTAATACTTTTGCTTTCGTGGAATCTGTGCCTAGAATGCTAGATTTATCTTTTTAGGTTTATGCTTTATGTCATTTCCCTTTGAAACATGCCTTGGAACCCAGCTGCCAAGCTGGGAGGAAGCCCAAGCAACCTTTTGGGAATGCCCACATGGGAGAAAGAAGGCTCCTGGCCAACATCCCCAGCTGTGTTCCCAGACATCTGCCAACTATATGAATGAATTCACTTTGGACATTCCAGCTGCCACAATGTCCCAGCTGCCATCACATTAAGCAGAAGGACCAGCTAGTCAACTCATAAAATAGTGAGAAATAGGAAGTTGTTGTTTTAAGCTACTAAATTTGGGTCTGTTTTGTTACACAGCAACAGATAACCAAAACACAAAACTTTCCCATGTGGCTTTTCAGAGCATGATACTTGGGATCCCAGAAGGAATGTTCCAAGAGAACAAACCCTAATTGCTAGTGCTTATCAAGCTCCAACTTATATCACGATTGCTAATGTTCCATTGTCTATTGCTTATCACATGCCCAAGGCCAGAGTCAATATAGTGGGGATATTATGGGAGGGAATGAATAAAGGGAACTGTGGTTCATTGACAGCCACCAAAGTTAACAATCTACCTTGATACATTTCAGAGAATACAGACCCCATTCTCTGGCCATCAATAAGAAAAATATACATTTTAAAAATCCAAAGATTGGGAATTTTAAAAGACCATATCTAAAAAAACTCAGGGAACAAAGAACACATAAAAATGGAAATCAGGAAACATTTAGAACTGAGTGGCAATGAAAATAACCATATCAAAACTCATGGGATTCAGCTGTCATATTTAAAATGAAATGTATGGCATTTAATTCTATATTTAAGAGGAGGAATGATTGGAAATTAATGATCTATGCCTTCAACTTGAGAAGTAAGAAAAAGAATGGAAGAAATTGCTCTTTAAACAATGCAAACAACTTAGAATTGCATTGACTTGTAATTTCTAAAAGAGCTTTCACATATATTATCTTAATTTATTCATATATAATTTATACATAGCCCTTTGGCTATGAGAACCCAGTAGGTAGCTAGGTCAGGTATTATTACAGCCAATTTTAGAGATAATTGTATCGAGGTTCAGAAAATTTAGTGATTTATTGGATAACACATGGCTTGTAAGTCACAGAGTAGTGATTCAAAACCAGGTTTATGAACCTGCATCTAGAGATCATTTCAGTGTATTATAATGCTGGCTTATATTCGGAGAGAAGATATCAAATGGATAAATACGATGACCACTGTAGAACAGTTTTGGGCGAACCAAAGCATAAGATGCAGCATATGTAACCACTGTGGCTTCAGCTTAAGAGAGTTCTAGGAAACTGCCATTGTATCAGAGTGTGTAAGCTATTCCTGTGTTCTTCAGTAAGAAACTACAAGAATTATTCAGTGCTAAAAATAAATTGGCTATCAAGCCATGAAAAGACTTGGAAAAACCTTAAATGCAGATCACTAAGTGAAACAGTCAATCTGAAAAGCCTCCATGCTGTATGGTTCCAACTATATGACATTCTGGAAAAGGCAAAACTACAGAGACAGTAAAAAGATCAGTGGTTGCCAGGGACTGGGTAGAGTCTCGAGAGGGATGAATGGGTGGAGCAGAGAGGATTTTTAGGGCAGTTGAGATAGTCTGTATGACACCATACTTACGGATACTTGTTATTATACATTTATCCAGATCCATAGAATGTACAACACTAAAAGTGAACCCTAAATTAAACTACGGGCTTAAAGAGAGCGGAGAAGATAAAACATTCATTATTCACCGAGTAATAGTAATATGTCAATGTAGGTCCATCAATTGTAACAAATGTCCCACTCCAGTAGGGCATATTGATAACGGGGGAGGCTATGTCTGCGTCGGGGCAGGGATATATGGGAAATTTCTATATCTTCTCGATTTTGCAGTAAATCTAAAACTGCTGTAAAAAATAAGTCTTAAAAAAAAGAAATTACAAGAGTGAGGCATGGTAGATATCTTACATTTGTCCTTTTAGTATACCTTCGCCCTTCCCCTCCCAGCTCTATGCCATGGTAGGCTGACCCACATGGATTGATTGCGTCAGTGATTTCCCTTGATCTCTTGTGTCTGGTTGTGATCTGACGAGGAGAGGAAATACAGAGGCAGAAGGAGGAAAATGAGGTCAGGGATTTTATGCCCATGCTTCTCACTCTGTTGGGTGACCACAGTTGAGTCTCTCTATGGAAGCTCACAGCTCCTGCCAGGCAGCCTTCTCCATACAGAGTCTCTCTATGGAAGCTCACAGCTCCTGCCAGGCAGCCTTCTCCATACATCTACCAGGTTTCAGTAAATTGTCTCTCCCTTTGTACTTTCAGGTCTAAAGGTCATTACACTGTTAGTTTTAGCCCTGGGATGCCACACTCTCTGTTACTGGTTTTCATAAATCCCGAACATACCCATATTAATATCCCTTTACCAATTTACTTCCAAACCACTCATTTTAAGCATGCCATAAAATTCTTGACAGAGAGCTGAAAGATTAGAAAAAAAAAAAAAAGTTAAATAATAAGTGCTGCAACCCGTGGTTGTTCACCTGAAAATCTAGAATGAACGACAGGAAACCTCTGTTAAGGAAGTCCTTTCTGACCTTAGCCAGTGTCAGTGAGATTGCTGAAAATTTCTATAATCGTGAATTTTGCTGAACTGGAGCAGTTAAATTCTCTGCCGCAGCCACTTTCTAAAATTAAAACAGGTGTGCTGGTCAGGCAACCATGCACTATACTGGTTTCAATACGGTTACCTAAGAGGAGCCAGGAGATTTGGGAGAACCCAGAAATTCAAGGCCTCTCCAAAGCACCTCTTTCAGTACCTCTACTAAATAAAAACAAGTGATAATGGTTATGTTGGAGGCCAACATTACGTTGTAAGGAAGATTAGAGATGTCTCTCAACCCAACACACCAGCCTAATGGTTTCCCTGTCCACACTGTGAGAGGCCAGGCCAGTAAACAGGGAGCAAGAGAAAAGAGCTTTGCATCCAGGAGGAAAAAAAAAAAAAGCCCTAGGGGTAACGTTACCCCATCCTTGGTTTTTCCATTGGCTTACTCAGGGATTTGAACAGCACGACCCAATGGTGCTTTTGGCATTCGTTGCTACCAAGTAGAATCCTCAGAATGAATTGTCAGGCAGTCAACTGAGGTTTTACTTGATAAATAACTCTAGAAAAAGGATCTAGAAATGACTTGTGGATGTTCAGCCTCTCGGTCAGTCCTACATCCCCAAGGCCAGCACCGGGAAGTAACGGCTATCTGTTAGCAGAAGCCGCCACCTTGGTCCAGCCGTGGGCAAACCTTTCCTAATTTGTCAGCGGGACTGAGGGACATGTTAAATCTGAGTAGGCAGAAGCAGAGATGGTCAGACTGGCCATATAAGGAACTCGTTTCTTGTCCAGGAGATGCTCATGAGAGTCACTGACTCAATCATTGAACCTTCCATCCGTGTCTAGTATAATACATCATTCTTTGGACCAGTGAATAATGAATGTTGTATCTTCCCCCACAGCCTTCTAAAAAGAGCTTTCCATGAATATTTACTAATGATTATGAGAAAAGCACTTGTATATTATTTATTACAGAATATATGCATAGGATTATGCTTGTATTTTAAAGTTTTATTATGAAAATTTCAGGGGCGCCTGGGTGGCGCAGTCGGTTGGGCGTCCGACTTCAGCCAGGTCGCGATCTCGCGGTCCGGGAGTTCGAGCCCCGCGTCGGGCTCTGGGCTGATGGCTCAGAGCCTGGAGCCTGTTTCCGATTCTGTGTCTCCCTCTCTCTCTGCCCCTCCCCCGTTCATGCTCTGTCTCTCTCTGTCCCAAAAATAAATAAACGTTGGAAAAAAAAGAAAAGAAAATTTCAGACATACAAAAACATGGAAAGTATAACATAATCAACTTCTGCTTTCCCATAATGAATGCAAAGAATTAAAAAAAAAAAAGCATCAACAAAGAGAGAGAGAGAGAGAGAGAGAGAGAGAGAGAAAAGAAAAAGAAACTTCAAACTCATGTAACAGATAGAATTGTAGTCACCAGAAGCTGGGGGTGGGGGAAAAGGGGGAGATATTGATCAAATAGTACAAACTTTCAGCAATAAGATGAAAAAATACTGGACACCTAATTTACAGCATGTACCTGTAGTTAATATATATACTTGACAGTTGCTAAGAGAGTAGATGTCAGATGTTCTCGCCATACACAAACATACACAAATGGTGATCATGAGAGGCAGTGCATGTGTTCACTCGTTTGATCGTGGTAATTATTTCAGTAGACATATATCAAAATATCACGCTGTATCCCTTAAATAGATGCCATTTTGATTTGTTCCAAATAAATACAAATTAAAAAGAATAAAGCCTTACAAATTCAAGTCCCCTGAACTTCCTTCAAGTTATACTCTTTCACCCTTCCATCTCCCCGGTGCTCCCCACTATCTTGAATCTGGTATTTATCACTCACGTACATGTCTTAATTAGTTTCCTATTATGCAAGATTCCTAAATGATACATATAAATGTATATTTATATATCATGTAAAATGTAATCTTATGCGACTTGTTTTTCACCATGCAATATGATTTTAAGATGTATACACGTGGATATTTCTCTAATTCACTTACTTCTGATGAAAACATTGCATTCTATAAATATACCATCACTCATATGTTACTGTAATTACTTGCTTTCTCATTAGATTCTAAGATTCATGAGAGTATGGTGTGTCTTATTTATACCCCTCGCTACATCCCAGATTCCTAGTACAGATCCCAGTAAACAGTAGGCAATCAATAAGCACTTGTTAACTAAAAGGGCTGCTTTCATAAATGTCGACTCTGTGCTTTTAGCTCTTCCCTAGAAGCGCAGTTATGAGTAGCTACGTGATTGAATTCTAACCAATGAAATGTGAGCCAAAATGAGTTGTGCCACTTTAAGGCTTGCACCTTAAAAAAGAAAACCCATTATCCATTCCTCTCTGCTCTTCTGCCCTGGTAAGTGGATGAGATAGAGATAACACCGAGGGAAATCTTGAAAGCCAGAACTTCGATATAGCAGAACCTCTGTTAGCCAGAGACTCCAAATGACTATGTGGTAGACGGGCCTGTGGGCAGTTCACCCACACTGTACTTTGAGGTAAGAGATACGCTTCTGTTGTGTGTGGGCCATTATGCACGTAGCCTTTTTTACAGCCTCCAGCTTACCCTTTCTAATAAACACTTCTGCATGCAGTTACCTCTGAGCTCTGATTGAGTTAGATCTTCGAGTTTCCCATATGCAACGTTTTCATTGTTTCCTGAGATTCCGACATTTTTAGCTGTGATTTGCTCTGTGAATCGAGTTGGTTTGTAAAGGATTTAAATTTCGATTGCATTTAATTTTCCGGGGGCGGGGATAAATCCTTGCTTTTCCAGTTTTGTAATCAATAAGTATTATCGTTCAGTTATAATGATCATAAAATGTTGCCTGCCCTGTTTCTATTTGGAAGGTATGAATTTTTACTTATGGTTAGTGTTGCAAATGTTTTATGTGTACTTGAATGGAGTGTCGGGTTTAAGTTTTTCAGGTTATAGAGTTTAACACACATCATTTAGCTCTACTTTATGGTATGTAAGTGCTTTGTCCTTATTATTGAAGAGAGTATTTTCCAAAGGTAGCACTAACGCTCTCATCCCCTGTGTTTTTCTGCAATGAGGCTTGCCACTCTCCCATCAAAAGAGCCTGCTTCTCGAAATACGTCAGTCAGAGAAAGACAAATACCATATGATTGCTTTCACTCACATGTGGAATTTAACAAAACAAACAAAGGGGAAAAAATGAGAGAGAGAGAGAGAGAGAGAGAGAGAGAGAGAGAGAGATCGATCAAGAAACAGACTTAACTATAGAGAACAAAAACTGATGGTTCCTAGAGGGGAGGTGGGTGGGGGGATGGGTAAAATAGGTGATGGGGATTGAGGGGTGCTCTTGTCATGATGAGCACCGGGTGATGTATGGAGGTGTTGCATCACTATTTGTGCGCCTGAAACTAATATAACACTGTGTTAACTAACTGAAATTAAAGTCTGCCTCTCCAGAAACCGGGCAAGCCCACTGACCGTTTTGACCACTAAGATATTACAGAAATGGCACCGTGCGAGTTCCAGGCACAGCACAGAACAGCTCCTGCCTCCAGTCTCTTGGAAGCCAGACACCAATACGAGGGGCGTGTGAGGAAACCCTAAACCACGTAGACAGGCTGACGGCTCCCACCTTTTGCAACCACCCCAGACACGTGAGCGAAGAAGCCTTCAGTCGATTCTATCCATGGTACTTGGTGGGGGGCCGGTGAGAACCACTCACCTATGCTCAGTCAGCACCGAGAACTGTGAGAAATAATACATTATTTTTCCAACTGGAAGCAATGAGGTGTTCTGTCGTGCAGCCAAAGTGAAATGCTCTTATTTATGTAAATGGCATGTCAAGGGCAAAAGAGGCAAATTAAAGGATATCTCTACGATCTCCTCCTACTTACTGCACACCCTGTTTTAAGTACTCACTCCACAGAAGCGAGACGGATCCTCTACTCAGAATTCGGTACAAATGTCAAGACTGATGATATTACACACGCAACACGAAGGTTTGAAATGACTTGCCACTTACATAATAAGGCTTTCCAGAGACAGGGGTGGGTGGCTCCCGAGGAGGTCTACAGATGGCTTCACGGGTCAGGGAAAGGGGACTGGCTTGAGGTTTTCATCATGGTTACGGCGGTGGGGCTGGGGTGAGGGCTCTCCCTGGGTGGGCCAGGGCCTACGTGGTTTGAACTTCCCACCGGCACCAAAGGAGGCAGCACCGACTTTCTTAGCACCTTGCCCAGACCTAAGGCAGGAGGAGGAGCACTGGAGCTTGAAAGCTGTCAGTGGTTAAACAACAATGGAGTCAGGCCCTTTATTATACCTGTGCTATTACATTGTAAATTTTGATGCTATATTATTTGGTACATAAAATTCGTAACCTAGGGGCACCTGGGTAGCTCAGTTGGCTAAGTGTCCGACTCTTGATTTCAGCTCAGGTTGTGATCTCACGGTTTGTGAGTTCAAGTCCTGCATCAGGCTCTGTGCTGACAGTGCGGAGCCTGCCTGGGATTCTTTCTCTCTGCCCCTCCCACGTGCACACTCTCTCTTTCTCAAAATAAATAAATAAACTTTAAAAGATTCACCTTTTAAAAAATTCATAACCTGGGGCACCTAGGTGGCTCAGTCCGTCAAGTGTCTGATTTCAGCTCAGGTCATGATCTCACGGTTCGTGACTTCGAGTCCCGCATCGCACTCTGTGCTGACAGCTCAGAGCCCGGGGACTGCTTCAAACTCTGTGTCTCCCTCTCTCTCTGTCCTTTCACCGTTAATGCTCTCTCTCTCTCTCTCTCTCTCTCAAAAAGAAAGAAACGTTAAAAAAAAATAAAAACATAATAACCTAAAATCTAAACTTAAAAAACACATTGTTATTCATTTCTCATTACGAACTACCCTTTGCTGTACTAATACTTTTTTCTTTTCATAGTTTTATTTAAATTCTAGTTAGTTAACACACAGCATATTTAATACTTTTCTTTTTAAAATGATTTTTTTAATGTTTTTAGTTTTGAGACAGAGAGAGACAGAGCATGAACGGGAGAGGGTCAGAGAGAGGGAGACAGAGAATCTGAAGCAAGCTCCAGGCTCTGAGCTGTCAGCACAGAGCCCGACGCGGGGCTCGAACTCACGGAATGTGAGATCATGACCTTGGCCGAAGTCGGACGCTCAACTGACTGAGCCACCCAGGCGCCCCTAATACTTTTGTTTCTGAATTCAACAGGTCTGATACCAGTATAATAACCTATTTTTTAGAATTTTTGTTTTTATTCATTTAAAATTTATGTAGATGGAAATGCACAGCTCTTAAGTATAGATGTGCTGGATTAAAATAAAATAAAATAAAGTAAAATAAATCTGTCCATGTAACCACCACCACATAGAGCATTTCTATTACCCCCAAATATTTCCTTTTACCCCTTTCAGTCAATTCCCACCCCTATTGTCAATCACTATTCTCATTGTTCTCCTCATAGTTTTCACCGATCTTGATTATCACATACATGGAATCTTAGAGTCTGTACCCTTTTGTGTCTGTATTCTTTCACACAACATGGTTTTTTAAACACTGTATTAAGAAGCATTTCAAATTTACTAAAAAGTTACAGGAGTTCGAATGTGAAAATCCACATACCCACCCACTAGAGCCTACCGCTACCCTCTTACTATACCTGCTTTCTCACATATCTGTCTATTCACCAATACATATTGGATTTTGATGCATATAGATATCAGTTCACGCGGGGCTTGAACTCATGGACCGTGAGATCATGACCTGAGCCGAAGTCGGACGCCCAACTGACTGCCCCAACATGCACATCTTTATAGTTGAACATGTTCTTATAGGTCCTTTTCTCTTTTAGTGGTAAATTTAATATATAATAAAATGTTCAGGTATTAGGAGTACTATTTGTTGAATTTGGTCAAATGTATACATCTGTGTTGCCTAAACTTTCAAGGTGTAGAATATCGCCATCATTCCAGAAAGCTTTCCTCATGCCTGTTTTTAGTCAAACCTCACCTTTACTTGAGATTTCTAAGTGCCGCTTTAGCTATATCCATAAACCTTATTTTAGAATAGCTTTAGTTATAGAGTCGTACAACATATTGTGATAGGTTATATTGTATTACTATTCATTTAAAAACGTTTTGTAGTGTTACTTTTGATCACGAAAGGCTTTGTGGGCTATGCTTCATGGATGCAGATTTAGTTTTCTTCTACTTTGGTATTTTACAGTGTGAAGGTTTACATCCCATCAGGAGGTCATAAAATAAAGCCAGTGGCCTATATAGTTGGCTAACATCTAAAAAATTAAATCATATGTACCAAACAGAATGCAAACATATAAGAGAGTTAACTGTCGTTTGTTACAATTTTGTTTCAACTGCTGTTTTGTTACATTATCGTTTCAATTGTGTGTGCGTGTGTGTGTGTGTGTGTGTATGTGTGTGTGTCCACGTGTGTGTCCAGCAGGTTCATGTGCATACATGCACGTGTACATACACTGGGTCTTGATAAATGAAGTATCCTCCTATAAAGCTGCAGTGAAAAGGGCAAAAAGTCACTGCTATAGAAAATCGAGTTTCACGTAGGAGAATAATACGATTACATTTGCATTTTATTAATACGACTCTGGCAGAAGCTTGGTGAATAGATTACAGGTGGGCAAAAGTACGTGTGAGGAGAACAGTTAGAAACTTATTACAACGGTCCAGACAACAGATGGTTACTGCCCAACTAACACATTAGCTCAAGGTGTAGAAAGAAAAGGAGAGATGTACCAGATAAAGAGACTTCATAATTGATTGAAATTAGAGTTGAATGAGAAGCCTAGGCTGACTCACATATTTCTTGGATGGCTGCATAACGCCATTAATCAGATTAGAAAATAACAAAGAAGGAGCACATTTGCAAGGGAAAACGTATTAGGATTTGGCTGTATCCAGTGCAAGATTTCTGTCTTCGTCTGTTTGGGCTGCTCTAACAAAAATACCATAGACTGGGTGACTTATAAACAACAGAAGTTTATCTCTCACAGTTCCGAAGGCTGAAAAATTCAAGATCAAAGTGCCAGCAGACATGGTGTCTGGTAAAGGGCCAGCTTCCTGGTTCATAGATGGCCTTCCTCTTGCCATGTCCTCACAGGATAGAAAGAATGACAGAGCTCTCTGGGGTCTCTTCCACGAGGGCACTAATCCCCTTAGGATGGCTCTGCCCATGTGACCTCATCACCTCCCAAAGGCTGCACCTCCTAATACCAACACATTGGGGATTATGTCTCAATTATGAATTTGGGGGGCTACAAACATTCCGTTTATGGCAGGCAGTGAAAGATACCCACTTAAGGGTATCCACACATTTGCCTACATAACGCCAAGAGAGCTATCTAGTCCAGAAATACGGATTTGCAAGTTATCGAACCATAAGTTGTTAAACCTTACTAGTAGTTGAGATTGTTCAAAGAGTGAATATGATAAGAATAGAGATCTTAGAATAGAGCTCCTCCGAATACCAATATTTTGAGTCTAGGAAATAGGAGAGATCAAAATAAGGGACTTAGATTGAACTATGATAAAAGAAAGAAGGAGTAGGTTCTGGAAGCTAAGAATACTTCACAAAAGAGTTGCTGAAGTGCCAAATGCTGCAAAGAAATCAAATAAAAAAGAATTGAATTTAGCGACCAGGAATCAGTGACTTTGGCAAAAGCCGTCTCATTCAATTTTGACAATATCATGATGTTGGAAGCTCTGGTATTCTGACAAACGTTTAACCAGCTCTCTGAAAAAGACAGACGGGGTGGATGTATATTCTTAGTGAATTTCAATGATACTAAGGATTGTGCAGCATGCAACTTACAAATACTAATAAAATATACATCACTCTCGATTGTAAACTGTCAATTGTATTTAGTCAAGTTATCCTCACAGAATCCTTTTGTTGATTTTTGCCAAACTCCTATATTCTGGCCACAGCTGGTGAACCAATGTAGTTCTCTCATCAATGTTGGTTGATATTTTCACTTATGTTATGATGAAAGGGAAACATCAAAGGTGAATATCAAAACTCAACTCATTCTGTCTAGAACAGGAGTCAATTTTTGGTAAATTGTAGGATAGTTTTCTAACATTGGAAGAATAGGTCCTTCATTTCTGCTCTTCATAACGTAATGGTTACAGGTGTGAACACTTTTAAGCTTAATCTGCATTACTAACACTTTTCCTATCACTGTATTAAATCTAGAAAAGCACCAGAACAATAATCCAAGCTCTGGTTTGTATCATTTTGCTGATCTCCATGGTGTAAATACTCCCATCATGCAATCTACCAACATGTCACTGTTCAGGGAGCTAGACAGAGATAATTAACAGGCAAACAAACAGAACAGTCAAGCCAGTAGTTTCCAGCATACAGATACAATAGATGTAATAACCTCAAGAATTCAGAAAAAAAAAAAAAAAAGACTTCAGGTAATAAAGTATAATAAAACAGGAAGTTACGAGTTTTGAGTATTACTTACCTTATAAAAATGTAATTTGTTTGCCTCCAGGTTTATATAATTTATTTTCAATGGTGGCTTGAAACATCCCTGAAAAGTTAACAACTGCCCCTTGCACAGCAAGGAGAATAATCTCAGACATGAATCTGGTGACTGTGGTCTACTCTTGGGTCCAGCAAGTATGATTTTGATCAAGTAACTTTACCATTTGGAGTCTCGATTTCCTCATCTTCAAATTAAGGATCCGAACATTTATTTTGAATGTTCTTAGGATCCTTAGAAATAATGAATATAACTCACACATGTTAGACCCTCAGTGTATAGAAACCGTTATCATTCTTTTCCTTAGTGTGAAAGACTGGTGATCAGAGTCCCATGTGCATTTGTTGTTGTTGTTGTTGTTAAATTATTTTTTAACTTTTCCGTATGGTCTCTCTGGACTTGGAAGAGCCCAGTTGATTTTGAGAATATCTTCTTTCTTTTTAACTGAATTTCCCATTGAAGTTTCTAATACTGTTAAGGGTTTTTCAAAATTGACTGTAATTCCCATGCTGTCTGACTGGTTAGGCATTTCCTTCTTTGAATTCGTAGCAGAAGAGTAAGTGGGGAAGCATGACGCAATTTCAGGAAGATCCTAAAAGTGCCATCTGATTAGGTGATGACTGATGTGAAGTCATATATCCAACAATTATTCACATAGGCCTGGGGCATGGGCAAAGGGAGGAGATTCAGCTATTGTGAGTCTCAAAACAAAAGCGAGTCTGTTCTCTAAAAAACTCATCTTTCCCCTTTTCAGTTCTTTTGATTCTTTCCCACAGATGTGATATCCTTGACATCATCCAGAAATGGTTACATATACTGAGCATTTGAATGTCAGATGAATGGCCTTGAATACTGCTTTTGAGTGTTGTATTTCATTTAATCTATTTATAAGTTCTATTTTGCAAAGGGAAAATCTATTACCTTCTGAAGTCATATTAATAACTACTTATCCATGTGTTTGCATGACATTCCCCTTAGTATCTGTGATATCAAAATCAAGCTTGGTAGCAATCTAGGTTACTTAGGCAAATAAAAGAGAAACATTTGTGTCTCAAGCCCAAGGTTTTAATTTAACATAACAGAATGGCTATTTTTTACTCCTTAAAATTATCTCTATTGAAATAACTTCTCAAAGAAACAAAAAATATTTAAAGTGTCCAATTTGCTACCTATCATCACTCTTTTCAACACACAATTTAAAGCTAATGTGGTTAATGGAAATAAAAGATGACTACAGATACTTTATATTAAAAATCATTTCATATCATCAAAAAACCCCACCTTAAGCCTATAAAAATAATCATGAGATTCCAAATAAGATCATTCATTATAATGATATTTTAGCTGGGTTTCAAGACCACATTCATGTAAGAAAACTCATGTGAATGAAAGTACAGGCAAAATGTGACGATGCTAAGAAAATGAATGCCCAGTTGAAGAACTTACAGAGTAAGTTATCAGGGCCATTATTCAAAAAAAAATTTTTTTTTTTTACTCTCTCCTTCTAGTCCCTTGGGAGGAGTGTACTTCATGGCCCCCTTGTGGTTGGGTGAAGTCACACGGCTGGTTGGGACTAAGAGTTCTGAGTAGAAGTAACGGGGCATAGTTGGACCAGGGCATTTAAACACCAGTGTGAGTCCATCCAGATCTCCCTCTCTCCCTCTTCCCCTCTTCCCCCACCCTCTTTCTACCTGGGAGGTAGCCTCTAAAGGCTTGGTCTTTTTTGGTGAAAGAAGCAGCTTTGTTATTTATGTCGGATCCCACATACCACACTTGATAGCTTATGCTAATGAGGTGACTTGTGTTGAGCCCCTAGATAGTTTTTACCAAGGAAATAATTTATGATGGGAGCTGGCCATGTCAGAAAGACCCATCATGTGATTAAAGGGTTGATGACAGCCCAACGTCTAGGGAGCGGGAGGTTGAATTCAGTCTCCTAACCAGTGCTTCAATCAATCATGCCCACATAATGAACCTCCAATAAAAAGCCCCAGTAAAAGTCGTGACACCAAAGCCTGGGTGAGCTTCCCTGGCTAACAATACTCTGTGCGAGGAGGGGGAACTGTTCTCACTCCACAGGGAAGAGGCTGCCTCAGCTTCCCATCTGGTACACGCCCAAACCTTGTGCCGTCTCTCCTTTTAGCTGGCTCTGGACCGTATCTACCTATGTCTCTCAAAGCCACTTTTTCTCTGCCTCCTCTGTTGCTTCATCAACATCCCACACCCAAATGTAGCAATCTTCCAAATCCTCATTCAAGGTTTTCTCTGCTTCTGTCCTTATGCTCTCTTCTGGGACGTTAACCACTGCTTCCAAACTTATTTTCCTGGATGTTTTTTTGATAGTTTTCCTTTTCTATTAGGGTCCAAATTGCCATTTCCAACTGCCTCGTCGATACCCCATGAGGATGACTCGTAAGTCCATCAAACCCACAGTCTAGAGCAATGTACAAACTTCACCTCAGCTTTTTCCTGGTCCTCCTCTTTCTGCATTCTCCACTGCAGTGATCGGCCATTATGACAATTCTGCCATCATGTCTCACTGGGATATTTAAAAGCTTCCTAAACCGTGCTAACTCCGTTTATATTTCCTTCTTAAAAAAATTTCAGACTCCCCATTGCTAGCATGATAACATTTATACTCCCTAGCCTGGTACTCAAGACTTCCAAAAATCTCATCTCAAACACCCTTCCAACCTTATGTTCTATTTCTATCCTTTACACGCACTCAGTGTTCCAGCCCAACTGAGTTAGTTGTTATTCTCCATTAACCTCCTCCGTATCCCCCTCTCTGCTTTTGCTAATATTGGAATAAATAACTGAGGTTCTTCTCACTCTGCATATCCAAAGTCTTACCACCCTTTCAGGCCCAACTCTAACCTTAAACACACATTTTGTATTCATGCTGACTACTGCCACAGATGTAGGTTAAGAGGTGTTCTTGCTGGTGTCCTGGCCCAAGGCGACCCCTAGTGGTTAGACCTGCCCAGATCACTTCCTGGTGAAGGTAATCGCTTCAAGTCAACAAAACACAAACTGAAATCAGACGTTATCTTTCCACTCGTGTAGTAAGAAATTATATAGGAAAATATAAGGTGAAGTAAGGTAACATATTGCTTGAGGCCTTATAGTTTTCTAAGGGATACAAATAAACTGTGAACTACTGGTATATAAAGGCTCCTAGAGCCATGACCATGATTTTCCTAGATAGAGTAGCCTTTTAAAAAAAACTAAGCCTTTAAAAAAACTAAGCCGGGTATCACATGTTTTTACTCATATGTGGAAGCTGAGAAACGTAACAGAAGACCATGGGGGGAGGGAAAGAAAAAGAAAAGTTACAAACAGAGAGGGAGGCAAACCATAAGAGACTCTGAAATACAGAGAACAAACTGAGGGTTGATGGGGGGGGGGTGGGAGAGAAGGGAACATGGGTGATGGACGTTGAGGAGGGCACTTGTTGGGATGAGCACTGGGTGTTGTATGTAAGCAATGAATCACAGGAATCTGCTCCAGAAGCCAAGAGCACACTGTATACACTGTATAATAGCTAACTTGAATATATCTATCTACCTACATCTATATCTATATCTATATCTATATCTATATCTATATCTATATCTATATCTATATCTATATCCATATCCATATCCATATCCATATCCATATCCATATCTATATCTAGAGAGATATAGAGTCTCTCTTAGCCTTGTGTATCTCCTGCATCAGAGTAACAGAATTACAGTTAAACAAAAAAATGTGTCAATTTTTTTACTGTCTGACTCCCTCCGCTAACTTACGAGCTCCATGACGGTTGGAGTTTGTCTGACCTGCTCACTTGGTATAGTGCCTGCTACATAGCAGAGACTCATAAATTTATGGAATGAACGATCTTGCCCCCACAGAAGTAGGAACCCATATATTTGTTAAATGAACAAACTTTCCCTGCAAAGGTTTTACTCAACATTTCTCAGTGTTAGAAACAAAATTCATGTTTGTATTCTGTGTTCTATAATCTGGTACATATTATTGTGCAACTCTACTCTTTTTGCCTGGGCCGCAGTTTCCCCAGCTTGGTCGTCTGAGAAAGCAACTGCCACTCCTACTGTAGAAATAAATATGATTTACATAAAACCTCACATCTTCGCGTCCCTCCCTCAGGTTTTCGTGACCGAGACGTGCAATTTTTGAGCCAAGTGCATCACTTAGGTGTAAGCTAACTGTTCACGACGTGCCTTTCTAATATGGAAAACACTAGCTACAATAGGATTCGATGTTGTTGAAATGCTAAGTCATTCCTTTGAAAAATGAGTATGTTTTGAGGCCTGCAGAATGTAATTAAATCAATCTAAATTTGCAGAATGAAGAAGTAATTTCTCATCATTTTCCATTAGCTTATTTTGTTTTCTTTTCATTCACATAAAAAATTAAGAGAGAAATCTTCAATGACTCCCCATTATCTATGGAATAAAGTATGGGGGCTTCTGACTCTGGTATTAAGGTCAACCACAAGTGTTGCAATGGTCTGAATAATTGCCTTGAATGAATCAAACTGGCACACCCAAACATTGGCCCCAAGATGATAATCAGATATAGCTATTACTTACTGAGAGATAAGATTAGGCATTTTAACCTATTCTGAATTCTTACAGTGATCCCGAGGTAGGTATTATTCATACCCTTTTCACAGATTAGGAAATAGGCTCATAAATGAAGAATAATATAAAAGAGATCACAGGAAGGGTCTGAGCTAGAATTCAGCCCCAGCTGTGTCTGGCTCCAAAGCCTATATCTTTTCCATTGAGGTATGCTGCTCCAAAATTACAATGATTAATAAAAAATCAGAGTCAGGGCGCCTGGGTGGCTTAGTTGGTTGAGTGTCCAACTTCAGGTCAGAATCTCATGGTTTGTGAGTTCAAGTCTCACGTCCGGCTCTGTGCTGACAGCTCAAAGCCTGGAACCTGCTTTGGATTCTGTGTCTCCTCTCTCTGCCCCCCCCCCCCCCAATAAATAAACATTAACATTTAAAAAAACTAAATAATCAGAGTCTACACCCAATTAGTACTGAGGCAGATTCCAAGTCTATTGTAGCCAACACAGGTTAGCAGAGACCCATCCCTTAGTTCGCATGCGCACACTGGCTCTCCCACAACCGTATCTCCATAAGCTATGTAGCAAAGAATCTTCCAGTGTATTTTGAGGCTTAATTTTACTATCACCATAGTTTCTTCTTCCTAGTTGGCTGCTATTAATTTTTCTTATAATAAAAAAGGTTTGGGGGCACATTTCAAACTCCCATTTCTCCTCTAACCACTTCCTGGCATCCTACATACGTGGCTTATCAACACAGGAAACCCTAGGTAATTATGTCTCACTTAGGGATTCGGCCTCAGCAGGGTAACCCCAGGCCCTAGGGAGCTCCGATAAATCCATTTAATAGAAGCAAGATAAGTTGACTAAACTAGAGGACACGCCCAGTGGCCTTATATTCATCTATTTCCTAGGCCTCACCCTAGGCTTTTATATCATGATAGTGCTATTCTAGGTTCATTTATGCTGAAAGTTCAACTCTCTATCTCTACAGACCAGTTTGTCACAGTGAATTCTATGACAGCAGATATGATTCTTCTATGTGGAGTAAACTGAGGGAAAAGGGCTTTGAACTTTGCTTGAGCATAAGTTTTAGAACGAGTTTCTGGACAGTATGTGAAATTTTTATGTGAATCATAGCACATACATATCCAAAAACATTTGAGGGGGATGGGTCCACTGCTTTCATCAGATTCTCCACAGGATCTTTGAATCCTCCCCCCCAAACTGAGAACCACTGCCTTTAAGTTTAATGTGTAGCTGACTCTTCCCTGGCTTTTATTCTTCTCTTGTCCACTCAGTGAGTTTGGCAGGCAGGTTGGTGGTCAAACAAGTATACGGCTATTGATCTGCGTGGGGGTGGCATTAATGGAGTCTTAATGGGAAATATGCAGTGTAGAACAGCTGATAAGGTTGAAAAAGCACATAGAAATGTGTGAGTAAGTCCTAGGAAGTAATAAAGTGTTGGGGTATATATCTTGGGCACCTAGTAAGTTCTGCAGAGCACCAGATGAAGAATTAAGAAATCCTGGGTCTTGTTAGCATACTCACAAATAGTAGCTTGACTCTCATCAGGGAAAGAAATATCCCCAAGAGCATTAACCCCTCTTTGAAGATTTATCTCTCTTCTCTAAAGCCCTATAATCTCATCCAAACATTTGAAGAGCCCCCTCCTTTACAGTGTGCTGGAACTTCTAAACGTAGCAAAATACACTGCAGTATTTGGAAAACACGACACACTAAAGAGAAGAAAAGCACATTGACCCTTCCGTCCTGTAATTTTCTTTTGTCTTGGCAGTAATATTACAAAAGCATATTCGCGTGGTAAGTGGGATACAATGGGTGAGTGAGGGTGCATGATTCCCTGCCATTGTGTGAATGTACCGGGAGGATACATTTAACCCCAGTCTACTCCTTAATAACACTGTGTCCACTCAAATTCCTATCACAAAGCCCTTGGCACTCTTATGCCTTATTGTGCTATTACTAGTTTCCACTTCAGTTCATATCGTAATATGTTTCATTTAAATCCCAGTCTATCAAATTCATCTTCACATTTATATGCCACTTACTGTCTCATCTCTCTAGCTCAGAAGTTGCTTTGGTGAAGCATACTATAGTGGTGTATTTTCATAGATGACATTTAGAATGTGGAATGCTCAACGGAAATTCATTAGCTTGCTTTCATACACACACACACACACACACACACAATTTATTTTAAAAAACAGTGGGTTTAATAACATCCATGGTAAATCCAATCACGATTATTTTCTTGACTTCTCTGTTATTATAAGAAATCTTGCTAACTGTATTGGGTTTATTTTCCTCTTATCTGATTTGTTGCTATTATTCTGGAAAGTTTTCTTTTATGAAGAAACCCTTCTTGGGAGTGATCAACATGCTCCCTTAGAATGTCATTTAATATATACACTGTGAAAACATACCAGGATGGCAAATAACAGCTCTCCCTTGCATTACTCTGCCTGGCACTCCCTATTCATTCTTACTGGATATATTATTACTTCCTCACTCCTTTTTTAAGTACATAATTCTCCATATGTACTAAAGGCATTAGTAACATTAAATGCGATTATGCCCATGGTCTAGTCTAAAAGGTGTTTTACTCCTGGGATAAATAATTAACATTTTAGGGGCGCCTGGGTGGCTCAGTCGGTGAAACATCCGACTTTGGCTCAGGTCATGATCTCACGGTTCATGGTTTGAGCCCCGCATCGGGCTCTGTGCTGACAGCTCAGAGCCTAGAGCCTGCTTCGGATTCTGTGTCTCTTTCTCTCTCTGCCTCTCCCCACTCACGCTCTGTCTCTCTCTCCTTCAAAATTAACATTGAAAAAAATTTTTTTAAATAATAATATTATTTTAACAGAAGGGAAACTTAATGGTTGGCCATGGTTTCCTGATCTTTAGCCAAACTCTAGAAGAATGGTATTTCTTTTAATAAAAGAAAATATATATATTAAACTTCTGGTCAATACAGCTCAGTGAGTTTATACATTCACACACATTTTCCAATCATATAGCAATGACAGCCTAAAACAAAACAAAAAAAGTCATGTGCATTCTCACAAATATGATACATATCTCTGAAGACCAGAAACAGAATCACAAAGCAGTGGGTAGGCTGGACTCAGAAGCTTCCAGTGTTCTAAATCAAAAGGCAGCATTGGAGGCTTGGTGGAAGTTTGGAAGGATAAGGGAAAATACAAGTATTCAATTTCATAGAAAATAATACCAAGAAGAGAAAACAAAACAAACAAAAAAAAACCCCAAACAAATAAAACCAAACAGGCCTAGGTATTTTTGGTAAGGACATCTACTTAATAGGTGAACAGTCTCAATTTATATGATCTTTTTCAGAGGATAGAAAAAGAGGGTAGACAAGGGAGAGATGGAAAATACATCGATGATGGCAATAATGACAATAAGAGGGCAATAAAGTAGAGAGACACATCCTGAAAGACAGCAGGATGTATTATTAAAAATTATTATTTTTTCATAGAAAGAGAAGTCATTAGAATAGAATTGGGAACCCCAAAAAAGACACAAGAATACATGAAAATAATATATGAAAGAGAGGTCAGCAAGTCAGTGGAGAAAAGATGGCTACTCGATAAATGGTTCTGAACAACTGGTTATCCATCGAAAAAATAAAATTATATTTTCTTATCTATTACAAAAATTAATTCTATATGGATTAGAGACGTAAATGACAAAAACATGTTTTCAAAATTATTAAATATTCAAGACAACGAAGTGATCTTGAAGAATGGTTTCTTTTTCTTTTTTTTTTTTTTTTAATTTTTTTTTCAACGTTTATTTATTTTTGGGACAGAGAGAGACAGAGCATGAACAGGGGAGGGGCAGAGAGAGAGAGGGAGACACAGAATTGGAAACAGGCTCCAGGCTCTGAGCCATCAGCCCAGAGCCCGACGCGGGGCTCGAACTCACGGAGCGCGAGATCGTGACCTGGCCGAAGTCGGACGCCTAACCGACTGCGCCACCCAGGCGCCCCGAAGAATGGTTTCTTAAAGAAGATACAAACACACGAATAGATGATAATAGTAATAAATTCATCTACAATAAATTAACATTTTATATGACAAAAAGCATAACAAATAGAAGCAAGGAGTGATGTCAGCATCATCATGGTGAAATAAAAAGTCCCTCATTTTTGTCCTTTCCCCCAACAAGAATAACTTGGTATCCATCCACAGACAGAAGTGTCTTTGTGGGAACACTGAAGCGGGTAAGAAGAACGTCACTTTACTGCATCACCCCTCTTCCAAGGCAGCACAGCTTAGGACTAAGAGACACATAGTTGGCCTATGACTTCTCTCACAGGGAGAAGGGAGAGCAGGAATACCCAGCATCCCCAGCTATAAGGGATGCTGTCAAAGAGGTTGCCTACCTTCTCACCCCATCCGGGATACAGAATTGAGAGCAGCATGAGTAGGAAGCAGGAAGAGGCTGGGAATCTTGAGGACATTAAGGTGACACAGATCCAACTAACTATATCACAGATTCCACTGAGAAGCCTGCCCGGGAACTTAAGAAGGGCACCTGTTGTGATGAGCAGCGGGCGATGTATGGAATTGTTGAATCCCTGTATTATACCCCGGAAACAAATATAACGCTGTATGTTAACAAACTGGAATTAAAACAAAAACGTTAAAAAAAGAAGCCTGCCCAGGAGTGGCTGGGAACACCTCAGCCACAGATGCCCCCAGTAGGCCCATGGGCACCCCCCAGTGCTCAGATGCCTTACCCACAGACACCTCCCCGTTGTGGCCAGCCCCCTGCACGCATTTCCAACTGGGGCAGTGATAGAGACCTTTGGCAGATGACTAGCGGGCTTGTGCAGAAAGCTGGCCCAAATCTGCCGGCCAACAAGAAACCACAAGCTTCAGCTTTAGCACCACTTTCAGGAAAACAAAAAGGACACTGCCAGCATCCAGCTTGGTGCACTGCAGGATCTAGAGAAGGTTTATGAACTTAAGAGTTCTACCTCAAGAGGTAGCAGGAACAGTGGAATAAGTCTGGAAGAAGAAGGTCTGAGAAAGCCTCCAAATCACTAACAAGGCTGACAGAAGGTGTTTCTTTCTTGGAGGCAGTGAGTAAAAACCGTAAGAGGTGACTGCTACTTCAAGTGTAGAGACAGAAACACAAAACTTTAAGGAATAAGAGAAATCAAAGAAACTTACACCACCAAAGGATCACAATAATCTTCCAGCAGCCAATCCCAAAGACATGAAGATCTGTGATTTACCTGATAAAGAATTCAAACCAGCTGTTTTAAGGAAATCCAGTGAGCTACAAGAAAGCACAGGAAGACAGTTCAAAGAAATAAAGAAAACAATTCATTAACAAAATGAGAACTTCAACAAAGAGACAGAAATTATAAAAAAAAAAAAAAAAAAAAGAACCAAACAGAAATTCTGTCATAGAGAGCAAACAACAGCAGAACTGGTCTAACAAGAAGAAAGGATCTGTGAGATAGAAGTAAGGAATGGTTGAGCTTCCGACTTTGGCTCAGGTCACGATCTCACAGTTCGTAGATTCAAGCCCTGCATCAGGCTCTGTGCTGACAGCTTGGAGCCTGGAGCCTGCTTTGGATTCTCTGTCTTGCTCTCTCTTTTCCCCTCCCCTGCTGTCTCTCTCTCTCTCTCACTCTCGCTCTCTCTCTCAAATAAATTAGCATTAAAAATTTTTTTTAATGTTTTTGAAATTTTCCAACAGATTAGAACAAAGAAAAAAAAAGAATAGAAAAAAGTAAAGAAAGCCTACTGCGTGTATGGAATACCATCATAATAAACCAATTTGTGAGTTACTGGAGTTTCAAAAGGAGAGGAGAAGGAGAACAGGTCAGAAATCTTATTGAAAGAAATAATGGCTGAGAACATCCAAATATGCAGAGAGATTTGGATATCCAAGTTCATGAGTCTCATAGGTCACCAAACTCAACATAAAAAGATCCTCTCTAAGACACATTATAATAAAATTATCAAAAACCAAAAACAAAGAGAGATTTTAAGGAACAAGAGAAAAGAAGCTTAAAACTTACAAGGGAACCCCTTGAGATTTAGAGCGATTCCTCAGGCCAGGAAAGAGTGGGATGATACAGTCAAAGAGCTGAAAGAAAAAAATTGCCAAACAAGAACACCTGGCAAAGTTATCCTTCAGGAATGAAAGGGACAGAAAGACCTCCCCAGACAAACAAAAGCTGGGGCAATCTATCACAACTGGACTTGCCTCACAAGAAATGTTGAAAGGAGTTATTCAAGTTGAAATGAAAAGATGTTAGCTAGTATCATGAAAACACATGAAAATACAAAACATGCTGGTAAAGGCAAGTCTATAGCCAAATTCAGAATACTCTAACATTATAATATGGTGGTGTTTTAACCACTTAAGTCTAGTATAAAGATTAAGGGACAGCAGTATTAATTTAACTATACCTATAGATCATATGTTAATGGATATACGATATAAAAAAAAAGATAAATTGCGAAATCGAAAACATAAAAGGGGAGAGAGTAAAAGGGTATAGTTGAGCATTGATTGAAGTTGTTATCAGCATAAAATAGATTGCATATGTTTCAGGTAAGCCTTATGGTACTCACAAAGCAAAAACCTATGGTAGATTCACAGAAGATAAAAGAGAGGAACCTAGACATATCACTATGGAAAATCATCAACTCAAAAAGGAAGCTAGCAAGAGATGAAGAAATGAATAAAGGAACTACAGAACATCCAGAAAAAATATAATGGCATTAGTAAGTCCTTACATATCATTAATTACCCCAAATGAAAATGCACTAAATTCTCCCATCCAGTAGATTGTGTGGCTAGATGGAAAAAAAGAGAAAACCCAACTCTATGCTGCCTACCAGGGATTCAATTAGCTTTAGGGATACAAGTAGGCTCCAAGTGAAGGGATGGAAAAGATATTCCATGCAAGTGGAAACTAAAAGAGAGCAGAAAAACCAAACTGTAAGCCCAAAACAGAAACAAGAGACAAAGAAGATTATTATACAATGAAAAAGGAACCAACTCACCAAGAAGATACAACAATCATAAATGTATCTGCACACAAATTGGAGTACCTAAATATATTAAGCAAATACTTACAGGTCTGAAGGGAGAAATAGACAACACCACAATAATAGCAATGGATAGGTCATCCAGACAGAAAGTCAACAAGGAAACACTGGACTTGAACTATACTTTGGACTACAGGGATTTAACAGACTTATACATCCATTCCATCCAAAAGCTTCGACATACACATTCTTCTCAAGCACACATGGAATCTATTCTCCAAGATAGATCATATCAAGGGTCACAAAACAAGTCTTAGCAAATTTCAGAAGATCCAAATTATACCAACTATCTTTGCAGACCACAGTGGTATGAAACTAGAAACCAGTAACATGAGGAAAGCTGAAAAATTCACAAATATGTGGAAATTAAACAATACAATCCTGAACAATCATTGGGTCAAAGAAGAAATCAAAAGACAAATAAGAAATACCGTGATATAAGTTAAACTGGAAATGCAATATACCAAAACCTATGGGATGCAGTCAAAGCAGTTCTAAGGAGGACATTTATAGAAATGAATGCTTACATTTAAAAAAAAAGAGAGATCTCAAATAAACAACCTAACATTAAATCTCAATGAAACCAAGAACAAACTAAGCCCAAAGTGAGCATAAGGAAAGAAAATAACAAAGATCAGAGCATAAATAAATAAAATAGAAGCCAGAAAAACAATAGAAAATATCGATAAAACTAACAGCTGTTTTTTTTTAATGTTTGTTTATTTTTGAGAGAAGGAGACAGAGTGTGAGTGGGAGAGGGGCAGAGAGCGAGGGAGACACAGAATCGGAAGCAGGCTCCAGGCTCCGAGCCGTCAGCACAGAGCCTGACGCGGGGCTTGAACTCATGAGTGGTGAGATGATGACCTGAGCTGAAGTCAGATGCTTAACCGACTGAGTCACCCAGGCACTCTTAAGAGCCAGCTTTTTAAAAAAAGATACACGAATTTAACAAATCAATAGCTAGACTAAGAAGACCAAGACTAACTAAAATAAATACAATCAGAAATAACAGAGAAGACAAAAGACAACATCCTTTCATGAGAAAAGTCTCAGCAAGTTGTGTATAGTGGGAATACACCTCAACATAATAAAGTCCATATATGACAAACACACAGCTGATATCATATTAAGTAATGAAAGACTGAAGCTCCCCTTCTAAGATCAGGAAGAAGACAAGGGTTCCAACGCTCACCACTCATATTCAACACGGTACTGGGAGTCCTAGCTAGAGCAATCAGGCAAGAAAAAGGAACAAAACGTATTCAAATTGGAAAAGAAGAAGTAAAACTGTCTCAGTCTGCAGATGTTATGATCTTATAAGAAAAAATCCTAATGAACCCACCAAAAAACTGTTTGCACTGATCAAAAGATTTAGTAAAGGTGCAGGATAGAAAAGCAACAGATAGTGTTCAGCCGTGTTTCTATACGCTTACAACAAAGCATAGAAATAAAGAAAACACTCCCATTCATAATAGCATCAGAAAAAATAACATACTTGGGAATGAATTTAACCAGGGAAATGAAAGATCTGTACATAGAAAACTACAAGACTTTGACGAAAGAAACAAAAGAGACCACAAATGGAAAGATATTCCGTTCATAGACTGGAAGAATGAATTTTGTTAAGGCGTCCATACTACAAAAAAATCATCTATAGATTCAATGAAATCCTTTTCAACATTCCAATGGTATTTTTCACCGAAATAGAAAAAAAACTATCTTAAATTTTGGATGGAACCCCAAAAGACCCTGAATAGCCAAAGCAATACTGAGAAAGAAGAACAAAGCTGAAGGCCTCACACTTCCTGATTTCAAACTGTACTTCAAAACTAAAGTGATCAGAACAGTACGGCTCTGGCACAAAAGTAATCACATAGACCCATAGAGCAGAATCAAGAGCCTAGAATGAAACCCTTACATTATACAGTCACCCAATATTTTATAAGAAAGCTAAGAACACTGAAAGGGGAAAGAATACTTCTCTTCAATAAATGATGTTGGGAAAACTGGATAACTACAGGCAGAAGAATGAAATTGGATCCCTATCTTACACCACTCAGGAAAATTAAATAGAAATAAATTAAAGACTTAAACAGAAGACTTGAAATCATACAACTTCTAGAAGAAAACTTGAGCGAAAACCTCCTTGACAGTGGACGTAGGCAACGACTTTTTTGGATCTGAGACCAAAAGCATAAGCAACAAAAGAAAAAATTAATGTTAGACTACAACAAAATGAAAAGCTTTTGCACAGCAAAAGAAACAATCAACAAAATGAAAAGGCAACCTACTTAATGGAAGAATATATTTGTGAACCATATATCTGATAAGGGTTAATAGTCAAAAGACATAAAGAACTCACTTAATAGCCAACCCCCCCCCCCCCAACACAATCTGATTAAAAATGGCAAAGGACCTGGATAGACATTTTTCCGAAGCAGACATTCAAATGGCCGAAGGTTCATGAAAAGGTGCTTTATGCTACTAATCATCATGGAAATGTTAGAATGGCAATCATCGAAAAGACAACAGGTGCTGCCTGGTGAGGATGTGGAGAAAAGAGAACCCTTGTGCACTGTTGGTGGGAATATAAATTGGCATAGCTGCTATGGAAAACACTACAGAAGCTCCTCAAACATTAAAAACTGAAACTAAAATACAATCCAGAAGTCCTACTTCTGGGTATATAGCCGAAGGAAATAAAATCAGGACCTCAAAGAGGCAGCTGCACTCCAATGTTTACCGTAGCATCACTCACTATAGCCAAGATATGGAAACAACCTAAGTGTCCATCTATGCATGAATGGATAAAGAAGACGTGATATATGTATATGATGGAATATCATTCAGCCTCAAGAAAGAGAAAATCCTAGCTTTTATGACAATACAGATGGTTCTTCAGGACACTGTGTTAAGTGAAGTAACTCAGACAATGAAAGATACATGGTCTCATTATACGTGGAATCGAGAAAAGCCTAACTCTTAAGGGAGTTCCCAGAGTAGGAGGATCCTAAGCTCAACTCATCCCAAGGATGCACCTAGATGACCTCCCTATCAGTGTAAATAATCCAGAAAAAGACCCAAAGACTGACAGAACAAACTCCACACCTGAAATATAGAGAAGAGGTGACACTGAAACGGTAGGAAGGGTGGAGACATAGTCAGGAACCAAACTGACCTACAAGACTGTGTCCACAGGCAGAAGACATACCACAGGCATGAAGAAGGGAGAGAAGCAGACCCCACCCCAGGCACCCCAGGCATGGGGGACCCATACTGGGAAGACAAATCCCCATAACATTTGACTTTGAAAACCAGAGAGCTTTCACATCACAATTTCTTACCGTCAGTGGGGCTTATTACCTAGAGCTTTAAAAATCAGTGGACTTAGCTCAGGGAGAGCTAGAGGGCTATAAGAAACTGAGTTCCCACACTTAAACAGACAGCATAACAAAGCCCCACAGACATACAGCATTGAAAAATGCCTAGGGCAAATAAGATTTATTTACTCAATTCAGAACAGGTACTGGAGGGGCAGGAATCTTTAGGAGACTTTTCCAAGAACAAAAGAGATGGCAGGCGCCATCTTCCTCCTTGCCCCCAGCCTAGATACACGGCCACCTGCAGGAACCCGAGCAGCCTGAACGCTCTCCATCTAGCTTGCTAACAGCACTCATCGCCTCACACTCTTCTGTGGACCTGCCCCCTACAAACAGCCCTCAGCAGTTCTCCAAAGCCACCGTAGGTCCCCTTCCATAGCAGACCCGCGCAAACCTTGTGAACACCACATGCCCCCACCCGACCTTCTCCGGCAGACCTGCGCCATCCAACAGGCCCTCAGCAGGGGTCCTTCCAAAGCAGCGCCATAGACACGGCAGTGTGCAAGCAGCCCCGACGGGGCCCAGCACCGCTGCAAAGTGACCCCTGCCCTGGGGATAGGGGAAGGTAATCACAAACACCAGTCAGACTGCAGTCCCAGCAGTGGGCGGGGGGAAGACATCTGGTTTGACTGCAGGCCCTGCCCACCAGTGAAAGAACACAGGGAAAGCACCCTGTAATTCCGTTCCACTGCAGCTATGGCAAATGCCTGGTCTGACCCATCTCTAGCCCACGGCAGCCCTAGAATGGCCCACTAACTACACGGGGCCCAAACCCTGCCCGTAACAGGCAAAAAGAGCCACTGTAGTCAGCTGCACCGAAGGCAAACGTGGCTCGGCCACAATAGTGAGGCATACACAACACACACAGGAGATACCCCTGAAGCATCAGGTTTTGGTGAACAGGGGACACTGCACTGCAGGGTACTTTAGGACCTCTTCTTCATAAGGCCACCCAAAGAAACAACAGAGAGTTACACAACATGAGGAGACAGGAATATGTCACAAACGAAAGGACAGGACAAAATCGCACCAAGAGACCTAAACAAAATGGAGATAAGGAATACACTTGATAGAGAATTTAAAGTAATGGTGATAAAGATAGTCACTGGAGTTGAGAAAAGAGTGGAGGACCTCAGTGAGACCCTCAACAGAGATAAAAAAAACAAACCATAAAAAAGAACCAATCAGAAATGAAGAATCCAGTAACTGGAATTAAGAATACACTAGATGGAATAGAGAGTACACTGGAGGAAGCAGAATGTGCAAATGACCTAGAGGACAGAGTAATGGAGAGCAATCAAGCTGGACTGGAGAGAGAGAAAAAATAATAGATGAGAACAGACAATGGGAACTCAGTGACAACATCAAGCATAGCAACATTGGCATTACAGGGGTCCCAGAAGGGGAAGAGAGAGAAAAGGGGAGAGAAAATTTACTGCAAGAAACAATAGCTGAAAACTTCCTAGATCTGGGGGAGGAAACAGAAGTCCTGGTTTAGGAGGCGCAGAGACCCCAACAAAATCAACCCAAGGAGGTGTACACCAAGATACACAGTAATTAAAATGGCAAAAAGTACAGGTAACGAGAGAATTTCAAAGCAGCGAGAGAAAACAGGTACCTACAAGGGAAACCCCACAAAGCTATCAGCTGATTTTTCAGCAGAACCTTTGCAGGCCAGAAGGGAGTAGCATGATGTATTCAAAGCGCTGCAAGGAAAAACCTGTAACCAAGAACACTTGACCCAGCAACGCTATCATGCAGAACAGAAGGAGACAAAGGGTTTCCCGGACAAACAGAAGTGAAAGGAATTCATCACCATGAAACCAACCTTACAGAAAACGTTAAAGTGGGTTCTCTGAGTGGAAAGGGAAGCGCATAAGCGGAAGTAAGAGAAGTAGGAAGCACAAAGCAGTGAAATTCGGTACATCTATAAATATCAGTCAATGGATTCACAAAATAAAATGATGTAAAGCATGACACTATATACCTAAAACATGGGGTGGAGGAAGTAAAAATTTAGCACTTTTAGAATAGTTTCGAATGCAAGTGACCATGACCTTAGTATAGACTGTTACATGCACAAGATGTTATATATAAGCCTAACGGTAACAAGTAAAAAAACAAACAGTAATAGATACGCAAAACATAAAGAAAAGGAATCTGAGTATATCAGTAAGGAGTGCCACCAAACCACAAGAAAAGGGAGAAGAAACAGAGAACTACGAAAGCAACCATAAAACAAGTAACAAAATAGCAATAAGTACATATTTATCAGTAATTACTCTGAATGTAAAAGCACTAAATGCTCTAATCAAAAGACATAGAGTGACAGAGTAGATAAAAAAACCAAGACCATTTATATGCTGAGACTCCTTTCAGACCTAAAGACCCATGCAGATTGAAAGTGAAGAGATAGAGGGGTGCCTGGGTGGCTCGGTCAGTTAAGTGTCCGACTTCGGCTCAGGCCGTGATCTCGTGGTTCTTGAATTTGGGCCTCGCATCAGGCTCCGTGCTGACAGCTCAGGGCCTGGAGCCTACTTC
This sequence comes from Herpailurus yagouaroundi, assembly GCF_014898765.1. Lineage (NCBI taxonomy): Eukaryota > Metazoa > Chordata > Mammalia > Carnivora > Felidae > Herpailurus > Herpailurus yagouaroundi. Next base: position 506,711 of record NW_024420310.1, on the reverse strand, counting down.
AGAGTCGGTGTCTCCTTCTCTCTCTCTGCCCCTCCCCTGTTTGCATTCTGTCTCTGTCTCTGTCTCTCCCAAAATTAAATACGCATTAAAAATTTGTTTAAAAAAGTGAAGACATGGAAAACATTTGCCATGCAAATGGACATGAAAAGAAGGATAAAATAGACTTAAAAAAAAAAGACTAACAAGAGACAAAGAAGGCCACTACCTAATCATAAAGGGAACAATCAAACAAGAAGATATAACAATTGTAAATTGTGTGCACCCAATGGGAGTACCCAAATACATAAAGGATCGATTACCAAACATAAAGAAAGTAATTGATAGTAATATAATAGTAGAGGGCTCTCACATACCACTTACATCAACGGAGAGATCATCGAAACCGAAAATCAACAAGGAAAGTGGTTTTGAAGGACACATCAGAGCAGATGGATCTAACAGATATACTCAGAACGTTCCCTCCTAAAGCAGTGGACTATACATACTTTTCAAGTGCACGTGGAACATTCTCCAGAAGAGATCACATATCAGGCCAGAACAGAACTCTCAACAAATTCACAAAGATTGAAGTCATACCATGCATCTTTTCTGAACACAATGCCATCAAACTGGAAATGAACCACAAGAAAAAATCTGGAAAGAACAGAAATACATTGAGGTTAAATAACCCGCTACTAAACAATGAATGGGTGAACCAATAAATCAAAGAAGAAACCAAAAATATACATGGAGACAAATAAAAATGAAAACAAAATTGTCTAAAATCTTTGGGATGTGGCAAAAGCTGTTCTAAAGCAGAAATTTTTAGCAATATGGGCCTACCTAAAGAAGCTAGAAAGAGAACAACAAACAAAACCCAAAACCAATAGAAGGAAGGGATTCATAGTATTAGAGCAAAAATTTTTAAAAATAGAAGCGAAAAAAACAATAGAACAGATCAATGAAACCAGGAGCTGGTTCTTTGAAAAGATCAACAAAATTGATAAACCTTTAGCCAGACTCTAACAAAAGAGAGATAACTCAAGTAAACAAAATCGGAAATGCAAAAGAAGAAAAAAACAACCAACACCATAGAAATACAAAGGATTATGAGAGAATATTGTAAAAAACTATATGCCAATAAATTGAACAAACTAGAAAAAATGGATAAGTTCCTCGAACCATACAAACTACCAAAACTGAAAAAGGAAGAAACAGAAAATTTGAACAGACTAATAACCAGCAAAAAAAAAAAGAAAGAAAAAAAAAAAAGAATCAGTCATCAAAAAGCTTCAAACAAACAAAAGTCCAGGACCAGATGCCTTCACAGGCGAATTCTACCAAACATTTAAAGAAGAGTTAATACCCATTCTTCTCAAACTATTCCAAAAAATAGAAAAGGAAGGAAAACTTCCAAATTCATTCTATGAGGCCAGCATTACCCTGATGCCCAAACCAGTTAAAGACACTACCAAAAAACAGAACTGCAGGCCAATATCCCTGATGAACATAAATGCAAAACTCCTCAACAAAACACTAGCAAACCAAATTCAACAATACATTAAAAACAAATCATTCACCACGATCAAGTGGGATTTATTCCTGGGTTGCAAAGGCAGTTCAAGATTTGCACATCAATCAATGTGATACATCACATCAATAACAGAAAGGATAAGAACCATATGATTTTTTCAATAGATGCAGAAAAGTCTTTGACAAAGTACAACATCCATTCATGATAAAAAAAAAAAAAACCCCTCAACAAAACAGGTTTAAAGGAAACGTACCTCTACGTAATAAGGGCCATATATGATACACCCTAGTTAATAGACTTCTCAAAGAGGAAAAACTGCAAGCCTCTCCACTAAGGTCAGGAACAAGACAAAGATGTCCAATGTCACCACTTTTAATTCAACATTGTACTAGACGTCCCAACCACAGAAATCAGACGACAACAACAACAAAAGGCAGCCAGATCAGTAAGGAAGAAGTAAAACTTTCACTATTTGCAGGGACACGATACTATAGAAAACCTGAAAGACTCCACACACACGAAAAAACTGCTAAAACTGATAAATGAACTCAGTGAAGCCACAGGATACAAAATCAACATACAGAAATCTGTTGCATTTCTACACACCAATAAGAAAGAGAAATTCAGAAAACAATCCCATTTATAATTGCACCAAAAGAGATAAGATGCCTTAGGAATAAACCTAACCAAAAAGGCGAAAGACCTGTAGCTGAAAACTATAAAACACTGATGAAAGACACTGAAGATAAACAAATGGAAAGATATTCCATGCTCATGGACTGGAAGAACAAATATTGTTAAAGTGTCTATACCACCCAAAGCCATCTACACATTTAGTGCAATCCCTGTCAAAATGCCAACAGCATTTTTCACAGACCTAGAACAAATAATCCTAAAGTTTGTATGGAACCACAAAAGACCCCAAATGGCTAAAGCGATCTTGAAAAAGAAAAGCAAAGCTGGAGGCATCACAATTCCAGACTTCAAGTTATACTACAAAGCAGCAGTGATCAAAACAGTATGGTACTGGCACAAAAGCAGACACACAGCTCAATAGAACAGAATAGAAAACCCAGATATAAACCCACAACTATATGGTCAATCTCGACAAAGCAGGAAAGAGTACGTAATGGGAAAGAGACAGTCTCTTCAACAAATGGTGCTGGGAAAACTGAACCACTTTCTTATACCATACAGAAAAATAAATTCAAAAATGGATTAATACCTAAATATGAGACCTGAAACCATAAAAATCCTAGAAGAGAACACAGACAGTAAGGTCTCTGACGTTGGCCACAGCAACATTTTTCTAAATATGTCCCCTGAGGCAAGAGAAACAAAACCAAAAATAAACTATTGGGACTACATCAAAAACAAAAAGCTTCTGCACACTGAGGGAAACAATCTGCAAATCTAAAAGGCAACCTACAGAATGGGAGAAGATATTTGCAAATGACATAGCTGATAAAGGGTTAGTATCTAAAATATATAAAGACGGGCACCTGGGTGGCTCAGTCGGTTGAGCATCCCACTGCGGCTCAGGTCATGATCTCACGGTCCGTGGGTTCGAGCCCCGCGTCGGGCTCTGTGCTGACAGCTCAGAGCCTGGAGCCTGCTTCACATTCTGTGTCTCCCTCTCTCTGCCCCTCTCCCTCTGTCTCTCAAAAATAAATAAACATTAAAAAATTTAAACTTCTACTATGTCAAAAGCTGGGAGAAATATTAACATTGTGTAAAATAGGAAAAGTGCAATATTTCTAGTATACAAAGAAGATTCAATCAATAGTAGGAAAAAGACCAAAAACCAGTAGAAAAAATTTTAAATATGTGAATGATTAATTCACAAAGATAAAGCTAGTATTTAATAAACCTAAGTATTCTACCCTATGAAAAAGGATCTTTGTCAATGGTTTTTTTGCCATGTCACTCAATAAATATTTCTTGCATGAATGAACAAATAAATGAAAAGATGCTCAGTGTCACTAGCAGTCAGGACCATGCAAATTAAATAACAATGAAATATAATTATCCTCAATGGTACTGGACAGGTGAAGAGATCAATGAAATCCAGTATAACAGGATGTGGATGACGGGTGCTCTGATCGGAAGTTATTGATGCATTGATGCTGTGTCGAAAGCCAATGAAGAAAGGAAAGTTTATCCAATAGATGAAACTGAAAACATTAATTTGCAACTTCGGATACAGCAAAATCATACTCATATCAATATAAATTCTCACATGGAGTCTAATATAAAATAATAACAAAACAAGCAAAAACAAATGTTTTTCAAACGTATGGAGGGAATACTTTCCAAATCTTAAACTGAGAGACAAAAATCACTAAAAAATTCAATCCCTATATTTACCTAATTAAAAAGTAAAGGCAAACAATACGCAGAAAACTACATGTAACATTAAATATTAAAGTAATTAATATGAATTCATAATAATATTCAGTCTCCACTAAGATTATGAATCAATAGAGAGAATACCTTGTTAACAACACAATAGGGAAAATCACATCACTACTAATCAAAAAATACAAACGAAAGGAACAATTTTACCTTTCAAAATATTTATAATTACTGTTGATGATAGTGAAAGCTGGTAACAGAAGATGGGTGAACTTTTACAGACCTGTGGAAAATAATTTGATACATTGTAAACCTTGAAATATCCATTTGTATTGGGGAAATCATGGAGCATCCAGAAAGAACCTGCAGGTTCCGTGGGAGGAATTCAATTAGCTTCACGAGCTGCTGCAATGTTTTTTTTTTTTTTAATTTTTTTTTTCAACATTTATTTATTTTTGGGACAGAGAGAGACACAGCATGAACGGGGGAGGGGCAGAGAGAGAGGGAGACACAGAATCGGAAACAGGCTCCAGGCTCTGAGCCATCAGCCCAGAGCCCGACGCGGGGCTCGAACCCACGGACCGCGAGATCGTGACCTGGCTGAAGTCGGACGCTTAACTGACTGCGCCACCCAGGCGCCCCTGCAATGTTTGATCCAAGGCCATGCTCTGCAGTTGACTGAGTATGGAAGGGTACCAGGCTTGGCCATTTCTGCCTAACGTAGGACATTTCTATGAACAATCACCACAATTCCTCTTGGGGACTGAGAAAGATTCTCTTAGAGCTGTACCACAGTCTGAGAATTTTCCCAAACAAGTCTCCTTCTTTCCTTCCATAGGTGTCTGACCTAGACTGTGATCGGAGTCTCTCCTTGCCTACCCTTATGCCCTCTACTATGTATCTTTCACAAGGATTTCCCTCAATAAATCTCTGGCACTTCTAACTCCCTCTTAGCATCTGATGCCCAAAAGACCCACACTGACACAACCATTGATTTTACTTTGTGGAATTTATACCAAGGAAGCATTCCCAAACATGGAACAAAGCTTTATACATGAATATCCTCATCTAGCATAATAATATGCAACAAAATGAGAGAAAAAACGATAGTTTCAACAACTGGAAAATGGTGAAGAAAAAATGCAGAATACTTTGTAGCTGTTAAATTCATACATATGGCCTATTTGCAACAATATGGAGAATGTTTGTTATGTGAAATAGATAGGAAATAAAATTGCACATACAGTATTATCATGATTATATAAGCAATTAAACCAAAAAAGAACTAAAACAAAATCACAGTGAAAATCGATCCAACGTAAGTTTTCACGTTCTAGATGTGAATAGTTAAAATGTTACGGTATTTTAGGTATTTGTTGATAAACTGTAATTTTTTAAATTTTATTTACTTAGAGACAGTATGGGAGGGGCCGAGAGAGAAAATCCCAAGCAGACTCTGCACTGTCAGTGTGGAGTCTGATGCGGAGCTCGAACCCACAAACTGCGAGAACATGACCTGAGTCAAAGTTGGACACTGAACCAACTGAGCCACCCAGGCCCCCTGATAAACTGTATTGTAAATATAGTCAGCTATATTATCTTTTTAAAGGCTAACAGTTAGTGACTCCAGTATTTGAATTTAGTGACCATTAGTATGTTGTAGTTCCCGTGAATAAATAGAGCAAGAATCTATCCCTGAGACTAACTGATGGTCGTTGAAAAGGAAATAGGCAATTCTTTTGAAAATGAAAGGCAAATTTGTATCACGTGGTATGGGAGGCATGCACTGATTGAGGCCAGTAGGTGAACTTATGGTGCTCACAGTTGTAATACACATTTCCTGTCCTATGAGCATGTGTACGGATACAGCTTCTTGATTATGTGTATCCAATGTTTGTATTTGATCGGTCCTGAGACATTTCACATGTCTCCTTTCCAACTGCTCTCTCTCTCTCTCTCCATCACACTTTGCTCATTTTTGGTGCTATCTTAAAACTTTACTTTGGCCTTCCAGTGTATTTAATCTCTTCTAATGTCATACTATCAGCATTTCTTCACCAATATCTCAGAGCCATCTTAAAATTGGAATTTTAAATCTTTTAGAAACTAAACAAATGCAAAAAAGGGTAAAGTTGTCTCATTAAAGGATAAATCAAGGAATTTACACCATTATTACGCACTAGAATCCATTCAAAGTGACTGAAATATTTTTAAAGTTACATTTCTCAAATGTTTACTTATTCTTTTTTTGAGCATGAAATTTATTGTCAAATTGGTTTCCATACCACACCCAGTGCTCATCCCAACAGGTGCCTTCGTCAATGCCCATCACCCACCCCCCTCTCCCTCCCACACCCCATCAACCCTCGTGTTTATTCTCAGTTTTTAAGAGTCTCTTATGGTTTGGCTCTCTCCCTCTCTAACTTTTTTTTCCTTCCCCTCCCCCATAGTCTTCTGTTAAGTTTCTCAGGATCCACATAAGAGTGAAAAAACGTTTACTTAGTCTTGATATACCTTGACTCCCTTTTAAAGCTCAACCCATAGAGCAAAGGGTTCACATACATACCATACCATACCATACCATACCATACCATACCATACCATACCATAACCATAACATAACATACATCAGAATCACCTGGAAGCCTTGTTATAGTATGGATTTCTGGGCACTGCCCCTGGAGTTAATGATCTGGGGTAAGCGGTGGGGGTGGGGGGCAGAGAACTTGCACTTTTAACAACCTCTCAGGTGTTGCCGATGTTGCTAGTCTGGGAACCAGTCTCGAAGACCAGGGCCCTAGAATCTTCACTGAAATTGTAGTTGCTAAGGTCAAACAGCCCACCCCCATGTAGCTGAATATCATGAGCACCCCCATCAACATATCTAACTTCCTCAGTTTGATCATATGACTTCTTGAAATAGTCTCCTCTGTTGATTTTCACATACCAGCCTTCTCTACTGGTTTTTCTTCTTCCCCATTGGCCATTTTCCCCCTCATTTTCCTTCAAGGATATTCCATCTCTAATGGAAGTGTTTGGAGTTTCTCAAGGTTGGGTTCTAGGTCTAAACCCATATATTAAAATGCAGTGTTTAAAATAAAACAAAATAAAATAAAATAAAATAAAATAAAATAAAATAAAATAAAATAAAATAAAATGTTTATGGTGATGATCACAAATTAATATCTCTACCCTTTGCTCTGAATTTAAGACTCATTTTCCTCAACTACCTACTTGTTTCCATTTGAAGATTTCATCAACGTTGCAAGCTTAACTTGTCTGTTACAGAACACTTTTCTCTCCTAAATCTGTTTCCCATAGTATTCCCTATGTCAATAAATGGGATCCAAATTGACCAAATTCTCAAGACAGAAACTGAGTCATCTTTGAGTCCTGCTTTTTCTTCTCTCTCCCTTTCCCATCGCCTCCTACTCCACATCCAAACAATCAATAAGAACAGTTGCTTCAACCTCCAAACTATATTTCAAATCTTTTCTCTCCATCACCAACAACCATCACCTTGCTCCAAGCTACCAGCATCTGTTGAGTGTACGACCGCAGCCCTCTCCTAACAACTAGACACTGTCATCACTATAACTGGTTCACATCAGTCCCCTTGCTTAAAGTTCACAATGGCTTCCAATTATAATTGGAATAAGTGCCAATTCCTTTCTCTGCCCAGTGAGGCCTTTGATCATGCTGTCTGTCCTCAGCCTACGTCTTCAGTCTCACCTGATACCAGTGTCCCCTATGTCTCCTAAATTCCAGCCATGTTAATGTTCTGTCAGTTTCTTTGCAAAGCACCATAAGTACTTTCCCACATTAGAGTCTTTACAAATTTTTTTCCCTTTTGACTGGGATGTTTTCCCCCAGCTTCGTATGGTTTTATTTTAAATATCCTCTGTTCAGAGAGGCCTTTCCTGCCTACTCTGCCTAAAGGAGGATCACCTCTGTTATTCGCCATATCAAGTCCATTGTTATTGCCTTCGGAGCACAATATATACTCCTTGTATATTTCTATTTACTTGGCTACTATCTGTTTCCCTTCTAGAATGTATACGAAAGAAATAGACTTTGTCTATTTCATTCCTTACTATATCCCTAGAGTCTAGTTCAGTGCCTGGAAGTTAGTAGGCATTTAACAGTTATTTTATTGACTTTATAAATAATTTTAAGTAAATAATTAAACACTCATAAATGTATCTTACTCATAAAATTACTACCTGGCCATCACAATGTTTCCTTATTTGTAGATTAATAAACATGGTTTTCTCATGATGACTGGGTACCTGAGTGTTCATTGGTTAGAGAAGTGAAGTGAAATCCTCTCCAAGATGGTAAAATTTTAGACGTTCACACCTGGAATACACACACACACACACACACCCCATAGATACATACATGTGCACACATACGGAAGTCAACCTTGCATATTGAGAGTATGGGTGATTGTTCCCATTATTTTCTGTACGCTTTAAGTATGACTATGCCACACTGGCTAACACGTTTCCACGTACCAGATATTTGGCAGTGTTTCACGTGCATTACTTTAACTGTCTCCTAAACTCATGAGGTTGGTAATATAATTCTTGTTATTTTATACATCAATGCAACTGAGGCACAGAGAATTAATATTCCAAAGGTCATACAACCATCAGGTGCCAGAGATGAGGCTTACCTGACTCCAATCCATGCTCCCAAATTCTACATTACGCTTTCTTTCTAAAGAACACACACATTAAAAAACAACAACAACAACAAGAAACAAACAAAAAAAACCTACTACAATGACTAATACGCCTATTACAATGCTTACATTTTATACATTGCTGGAATCTCATTTACATTTCTAGGTATTTATCAAATAAAGCTTTGATTGGACTTCTCTGGAGAGATGAAAACATTTATATTTTATAAGCAATGTGAACAAAGGGTCGTTTATTTGTGTCCAATGAATGTCTCTATGACAAACGAGAGGAAACTTGAAGCACAGAGGGGCCTGGGAGAAAGAGTCGAAAGAAGGACACAACAAAGTAAGGGGTTTCCTTTATGTCTTCTAACATTCGTGTGCATTTTTTATTAGTTTAAGTTTTTACTTTAATTCCAGTTAACCTACAGGGTTATATTAGCTTAGGTACCCAACATGGTGACTCAACAGCTCCATACATCATCTGGCGCACATCACGATCACGTGCGCTTTTTGTTTCGCAAAAAGCTACATCTTTTGAAATCTAAACTATATTTCAAATTACCCATGAAATTGCTTTCAAATGGCCTCCACCCTGAAGTATTCAAGTACATGAACTCAAAGAATGACATCACTTGTACCTGGCACAAGCCTGAGGAAAAAAGGGGTTGGAAAGATTCCCCCGATTTCCTTCCTTTCATGCTAAGTAAAATGAGTATCTTTCAGGGTAACCTGCTCCAAGAAGGGGCAGAGGTGGTGGCAGCACGCCCTCAGGCTCAATGAGAAGTCACTGGCAAGAGCAACAGTGGAGGGCGATTGCCCTGCCCAGGCCAGGCTGAGTCTGGAGAACCTGGACAGCCACGACTCTTCCGTGGCCTGTGCTTCTATGACGAGGAAATTAAAGAAATGACTTTTAAAATATTGCATCTGCATGTTCCCAGGTAAGACAAAACAGCCCTATGTTTTATAGACTTTTTTTAAGATTTATTTATTTTAGAGAGAGAGACAGAGAGACAGAGAGAACAAGCAGCGGGGGGGCAGAGAGAGCGGGAACAGAGGATCCAAAGCAGGCTCTGCGCTGACAGAAGTGAGCCCAATGCGGGGCTTGAACTCATGAGCTGTGAGATCATGACCTGAACCAAAGTGGGATGCTCAACTGACTGAGCCCCCCAGGTGGCCCTATATATATATATATTTTAAAAAATAATGAGCAAGCCTATAAAACTTTTCTAGAATAACAAATACAATAAGGAAAATGCTTGCCTTCTAGAAAAACTAGTTTATCAGACAATGAGAACTCTATGGTACACTATGATGTGGATGTGGTCTTTTTTTTTGTTTCTAACCTTTGTTGTTGAAGTTGTTACTTTTCCTGTTGGGAAGTAAGATTAAATTTTCACTTTGGTAATAATTACATTTCCAGATCATTTGCCTCATTTATCCCAGACAACGGTCTCTCCTCTTTCTCTATGATCTCTAAATCTCATCTGATGTTTATCCTAAGTTATCTGTTGTCTATGTGTATTTTTAAAATTGAATACCTCCCCTCTGATACTCCTTGGAAGTGGGTAGATTAAAATAATGAGACAAAAAAAAACCCACTTTAGAGCTATTTAAAAAACCTGAATGCATACCAGGGAGTTCTATAAATTGCTGGTGAACTCTGGGACCACAGAGGGATTAAAGTCAACTAGGTAGTACCTGGATCATTTTCATTTGGGAAATGCTGACTTCAATTTCAAGCTAATTTTGCTTCTAATGTTTCTCTGTGTGAATGAAAAGGAAGTGTTTCTACTCTAAGAAGATCACTACATTTGGAATCATTATATACTACAAACCTCAGAATCAAAAGTAGTTTTTTATTCTGAGTCTGCCTAATGTGCCCAATTTAAACCAGACTCATGTAAAGACAAAAACTGCCATTAAGTTTGAAGACTTTCAAGTTATACTGCATTGTTTTTCCAGGGTTGCTATTCCTGAAAGGGTGACCATATAGAACAACTTAAAGAGAGTGGATGAAGGTTTGTTGATTAGCAGTTCTGTGTTTTCTCTTCTGCACGGTATAGGAAAGAGGAGCAAAGACACTGGAACTTGACAAAATTCTTGGCATCTGACAATAAAAACTCATGTCACCATGTCAACAGACAGAATGAACTTTTCTGCCACATTGAACCCCCACCACTAAGAGGTTAGTTTGATTCTGACAATGTGAGACATCTCTTCTGGTTTGTAGATAAAGTGCATTTTACTATTAACAAAGATATTCAGTGGGGCCGTCCTCTTGTGTTGCTAATGCACTTCATACAGAGCTCTGCATTTTAACAACTTCTACCCTAGGAGAATCCATTGAATATAGATAATAGTCTACAATAAGAGAGCAAACGAATAAATACGTGAATTGTACTCGATGGCCTCCCTATTAAGTAATTTGATTTCTCTAAAGCCATAAAGTCATTAAAGTTGTTTTTATAATAAGAATCTAAGTTTTTCTGATCACCATTTCCCTTTGCCAAGGCACAGTCAGACACTGAATTAAAGCACTGATTCTCCATGGTTTTCCATTTACCATAGTTTTCTCAGTAAGCATAGTCCAGTAAAAGATCCCGCTAGACTTCCACTATACCTCCGTTCTTTTACCCACTCCCAATCACTATCCCCAGACGTGTTTACATGTCGAAAAAGCTGTGTTTGCTACTTGCGACTATTTCCAGTTGATGAGTTAAGGCTATACACTTTCTCCTCTTTTGTGTTACTTTGAGGAATATATCACTAGATATATAAATGAATAGTGCTATAGGTAAAAAGTAAGGAGAGCAGCATTATCAGGCAGGTTAACTGGTTAGATTTATTTTTTTGTCGTTTAAGGTAATGTATACAGTAAAATAAACTGACGAGTCATTTAATCTTTCTATTTAAAATTTTCCTGGCTCGGGGCACCTAGATGACTTGATCTGTTGAGCGTCTGACTTCGGCTCAGGTCATGATCTCACAGTTCGTGAGTTCGAGCCCCACTACGGGCTTGCTGCTGTCAGCCTGTCAGTGTACAGCCTGCTTCAGATCCTCTGTCCACCCCCCCCCTCTCTGACCCTCCCCCGCTTGTGCTCTCCCAAAAATAAATACATATTTTTAAATTTTATTTATGTATTTATTTATGTATTTATGTATGTATGTATGTATGTATGTATTTAAATATACTTTATTGTCAAATTGGCTTACATACAACACCCAGTGCTCATCCCAACAAGTGCCCTCCTCAGTATCCATCACCCATTTACCCCCTCTCCCCCACTCCCCCATCACCCTCACTCAGTTTGTTCTCAGTATTTCAGTCTCTTATGGTTTGCCTTCCTCCCTCTCTGTTTGTAACTTTTTTCCCCCTTCCCCTCCCCCATGGTCTTCTGTTAAGTTTCTCAAGATCCACATAGGAGTGAAAACATAGGATATCTGTCTTTCTCTGTATGACTTATTTCACTTAGCATAATACCCTCCAGGTTCATCCACATTGCTGCAAATAGCACGATTTCATTCTTTCTCATTGTGAAGTAGTATTCCATTGTATGTATAAACCACATCTTCTTTATCCATTTGTCAGTTGATGACCATTTAGGCTGTTTCCTTAATTTGGCTATTATTGAAAGTGCTGCTATAAACATTGGGGTACAAGTGCCCCTATGCATTAGCACTCCTGGATCCCTTGGGTAAATTCCTAGCAGTGCTACTGCTGGGTCAAAGGGTAGATCTATTTTTAATTTTTTGAGGAACCTCCACACTGTTTTCCAGAGTGGCTGCACCAGTTTGCATTCCCACCAACAGTGCAAGAGGGTTCCCGTTTCTCCACATCGTCTCCAGCATCTATAGTCTCCTGATTTGTTCATTTTAGCCACTCTGACCGGCGTGAGGAGGTATCTCAGTGTGGTTTTGATTTGTATTTCCCTGATGAGGAGTGACATTAAGCATCTTTTCATGTGTCTGTTGGCCATCTGGAGGTCTTCTTTAGAAAAGTGTCTATTCTATGGAAACCAATTTGACAATAAATTTCATATATAAATAAATAAATAAATAAAAAGAAAAGTGTCTATTCATATCTTCTGCCCATTTCTTCACTGGATTGTTTATTGGGGGTGGAGTTTGGTGAGTTCTTCATAGATTTTGGATACTAACCCCTTATCTGGTGTGTCATTTGCAAATATCTTCTCCTATTCTGTCAGTTGCCTTTTTTGCTGATTGTTTCCTTCGGTATGCAGAAAGATTTTTATCTTGATGAAACCCCAATAGTTCATTTTTGCTTTTGTTTCCCTTGCCTCCAGAGACATGTCAAGTAAGAAGTTGCAGCCGCTGAGGTCAAAAAGCTTGTTTCCTATTTTCTCCTCGAGGATTTTGATGGCTTCCTGTCTTACATTTAGGTCTTTCATCCATTTTGAGTTTATTTTTGTATTTGGTGTGAGAAAGTGGTCTAGTTTCAACCTTCTGCATGTTGCTGTCCAGTTTTCCCAGCACCATTTGCTAAAGAGACTGTCTTTTTTCCATTGGATCCTCTTTCCTGCTTTGTCAAAGATTAGCTGGCCCTACACTTGTGGGTCCAATTCTGGGTTCTTTATTCTATTCCATTGGTCTATGTGTCTATTTTTGTGCCAGTACCATACTGTCTTGATGATTGCAGCTTTGTAGTAGAGGCTAAAGTCTGGGATTGTGATGCCTCCCGCTTTGGTTTTCTTCTTCAGCATTACTTTGGCTATTGGGGGCCTTTTGTGGTTCCACAGAAATTTTAGGATTGTTTGTTCTAGTTTTGAGAAGGATGCCACTGCAACTGTGATTGGGATTGCACTGAATGTGTAGATTGCTTTGGGTAGTATAGACATTTTAACAATATTCATTCTTCAAATCCATGAGCATGGACTGCTTTTCCATTTCTTTGTGTCTTCTTCAATTTCCTTCATAAGCTTTCTATAGTTTTCACCATACAGATCTTTTACATCTTTGGTTAGGTTTATTCCTACAGGCCAATATCCCTCATGGACATGGATGCAGAAGTTCTCAACAAGATACTAGCATATCGAATTCAACAGCATATAAAAAGAATTATTCACCATGATCAAGTGGGATTCATTCCTGGGCTGCAGGGCTGGTTCACCATTCACAAATCAATCAATGTGATACATCACATCGATAAAAGAAAGGATGAGAACCATATGATCCTGTCAATCGATGCAGAAAAAGCATTTGACAAAATTCAGCATCCTTTCTTAATAAAAACCCTCAAGAAAGTCGGGATAGAAGGAACATACTTAAATGTCATAAAAGCCATATATGAAAAGCCCACAGCTAATATCATCCTCAATGGGGAAAAACTGAGAGTTTTCCCCCTGATCAGGAACACGACAGGGTTGCCCACTCTCACCACTATTGTTTAACACCATGTTAGAAGTCCTAGCATCAGCAGTCAGACAACAAAATGAAATAAAAGGCATCAAAATTGGCAAAGAAGTCAAACTTTCACTTTTCACAGACAACATGACACTCTACATGGAATTTTTATTTTTTTAATGTTTATTTTCGAAAGAGAGAGAGAGAGCGAGAGAGAGAGAGAGAGAGAGAGAGAGACAGAATCCAAAGCAGGCTCCAGGCTGTGAGCTGTCAGCACAGAGCCCGACGCGGGGCTTGAGCCCATGAGCCTGAGATCATGACCTGAGCTGAAGTTGGATGCTCAACCAACTGAGCCATCAGGCACCCCAATAAATAAATATTTCTTAAAACATAAAAAAATAGGGGCGCCTGGGTGGCTCAGTTGGTTAAGCATCCGACTTCGGCTCAGGTCATGATCTCACGGTCTGTGAGTTCGAGCCCCACGTCGGGCTCTGTGCTGACAGCTCGGAGCCTGGAGCCTGCTTCCGATTCTGTGTCTCCCTCTCTCTCTGACCCTCCCCTGTTCATGCTCTGTCTCTCTCTGTCTCAAAAATAAACATTAAAAAAATTTTTTTTAAAAAAACATAAAAAAATAAATTTTTCCTGTCTTATTTATATGTACAAAAAAAATGCCAAAAATTGCTTGGACTGATGTGTTTCTATTGTCTTATACACCAGTCAATATTCTAAGTGTGAGGGAGAAAGTTGTAAATAAAACACATAAGAATCTTTGTATTTGTTAAGATACAGAAAATGAAGGATATAAATAAATAAGATATATAGCATACTAAATAGTGATAAAAGATCAGAGGGAAAAAAATGAAAAAAGGGGTATGAATGAGTGAGCACATTTTAATTAGGTTGGCCAGGGATATCCTCACTGAACAGGTGAAATGTGAGAAAAGATTTGAAAGAAGTGAGGGATTAAGCCTTGAACTTATTTAAGGGAAGATCATCTCAGGCAGATGAAACAGTAAGTGCCAAACTTGAGGCAAGATTATAGCACGTGCAGCAAAGTGAGTGAGGGGTATCGTAGAAGTTCAAGTCAGTGAGAAAACAGCGGGGAGCATCTGGCTGGGCCTCGAGGGAAGCGTATGGATTTCTACTATACTCTGAATGACATCAGAAGTCATTATAAGGGTTTGAGCAGGGTACTCATCTGTCCCGACCTACGTTTTCACAGAATCACTCGAGTGTTATACTGATAACAGACTGAAGGAGGCCGGAGAAGTGTATGAAACCAGTTAGGAGACTATGGCAATGATGCAGGTAAGAGATGATGGCTATCTGAAACCAAGCTGTAGGACTGGAAATAGTAAGAAGTGGTAGGTAGCATTCTGGATATATTTCTACAAGAATTACTGATGATACGGTATATGAGAGGAAGAGAGGAGGCAAGAATGACCCCTCTATATGTATTCCTGAAGAATGGAGCCGCCATTTGTTGAGATATGAAAGACGATGGGAACGGTGGGTTCAAGGGACGGAAACCAAGATTTTGGTACTGAGACATGTTTAGTTCAAGCTTCCTACGAGACATCTGAGTAAATATGTTGGGTAGGTAGTTGAGTGTATGAGTCTGGAGTTTTGGAGACGGGTCTGGGTTGGAGAAATGAATTTTATGATCATAAACATAAATTTTATGATCATAAGCAAGTAGAAGATCCCACATAGGAGACTATGAAAGAGCATCATTTACCATTAGCTAGCACCCCGTTGTGTAAGAGGAAGACCAAGTGTGTGGCATACTGGACACCAGTAAAGACTGTGTATCAAAAGAGGAGTGA
The DNA here is from genome assembly GCF_014898765.1 of Herpailurus yagouaroundi. Lineage (NCBI taxonomy): Eukaryota > Metazoa > Chordata > Mammalia > Carnivora > Felidae > Herpailurus > Herpailurus yagouaroundi. The sequence goes on along the minus strand of NW_024420310.1, from coordinate 490,966 downwards.
TAAGCTGAGTCCAACGCCAGTGATGGGCCAAGCGAGGTGAAGACCGAGAAATGATCGGCACTTTTCGAAATGTTAAGATCATGAGGGTTGTTAATAAGAAAAGGACGTGGTTCTCGGAAAGAATGGGGAATGAGGGTCGGGAATGGTGACTATAGATTCGGGTTAGCTACGAAGCCACTGGAGGACACTGCTCACAGAGGTGACGTAATTTGGCTCCTATTTTTTGGATCATATTTCAATATGAGGATAAGCTATAGCAAACAGACTAAGGAGAAACAAGGGTGGCATCAGGAAGTCAAATTCAGGGACTTACTAAGATAATTCAGGTGAAGAAGATGGTGGTTCCAACCAGGATAGTAGCGGGGGAAGTGATGAGAAGTGGCTGGATGGATTCTGGATGTATTTTGAAATTCCCCACGATTTGCTCACGGACTGGATGAAGCAGATGAGTCAATGGGAATTATGGAGGGTCGTGGGGAAGGGTCAGTTCAAGCAGAAACACAACGAGCAGAGGTAACGAATGCGAGAAAGTACAGAGACTATACAGGGGACTAAAGTACTCGTGACAAAACTGGATTCAAATACCGGGTGGGCAATGTTCTCTTGAATTATTTGAAGTGGATTCCAGACAAGGAAAAGAACAGAGACTGTCAAGACCTGAGGCAAGAGTGTGCCTCGTATCTCAGTGGAAAAGCCCAGAAGCCTGTGTGGCCGGAACAAACTGAGGAAACAAGAGGAAAAGGAGGAGGCGAGGCAATCGAAGAGGTAAGAAGAAGTCCTTCCAAGAAAATACGGGCTCCAAGTTGGCTGGTCCAGTTGCAGTTTAGGAAAGGTATAGGGACGGATATGGTGATGCTCCGAAATCTCCACATAATCAGTATCTATCAGAAATCTTCAGAGGAACCACAAGAGCAAGTTTTCTGTGTTAGAATGATCTCTCTGACATCATGGGAAAGAATAAGATAGAGAGGAGAATAAATGCCAAGGGTCCTATACCGGATGCAACAGGTACGTACACATGATGGTATTTTCCTGCACTCGTTCCATCTTAACCTATTTGCTCTATTTCTCTTCCATGTACCAGATAGTAAAACTACATTTTGGCAAAATCACTAAGTCTTAAGCGCTGTTTTGTCAGTCAAGGTCCTTCTCGATTGCTTCTCAACCAAATTGATCACTTACTTGTTCCTTACCCGGCCTGCCCCGATTCCAGATCCCAGACATTCACGAATGTACCATGCACCGTCACGTCCCTTTGCTTTTGCGTATGCTACTGCTGTTGGAACTGGAGTGTATTATGTAAGCAAAATAAGTCAGTCAGAGAAAGACCTATCATATGATTTCGCTCATAGGTGGAATTTGAAAAATGCAAGAGATGAACATAGGGAAAGGGTAGGAAAAATGAGATAAAAACAGAGAGGGAGGCAAAAAGAGACTCAAACTGAGGGTTGCTGGAGGGGAGGTGGTGGCGGGGGGGATGGGTTAAATGCCTGATGGGCATTAAGGAGGGCACTTTTCGGAGAGGCACCTGGGTGACTCAGTCGGTTAAGCATCTGACTTCGGCTCAGGTCATGATCTCGCGGTTCACGAGTTCCGGCCCCACGTCAGGCTCTGTGCTGACAGCTCGGAGCCTGGAGCCTGCTTCAGATTCTGTGCCTCCTCTCTCTCTGCCCCTACCCTGCTCTCACTCTGTCTCTCTTTCTCTCAAAAATAAATAAACATTAAAAAAAAAAAAAAAAAGGAGGGTACTTTTCAGGATGGGCACTGGGTGTCGTATGTAAGAGATGAATCACTGGGTTCTACTCATGAAGCCACGACTACACTGTATATTAGCTAACTTGAATTTAAACTTAAAAAAAAAGCAAAACTACGTACCTGATATTTGCTTTAATGAGGTGCAAGACACACGGACATGGAAATGACCATGATGAAGGAAGAGTTTACTTACAGTTCCTTAGAAACAGGAGGTATGGTATACCACGTGGTGCCATATGGGGAAGCGTCAGGGCCAATCAGGAATTAGAGGGAGTGCGGACAACAGACACAAGAACCTCTGTTGTTGTTTCTGTGGGAAAAGGCAAGACAAAGCAGGGTAAAAACGTTTAGAATTGGCTGGTCCGAATAATTTTAGTGGGGCTCTGGAGTCTAGGGGGTGCCCCTGTTTGTCTTGGTACCTGGCCCTGGAGTGAGGGGGGAAAATGGACTGTGGCTTATTGTGTAAGAAGTAGATAAAGGAGGTAGTTGGGGAGTATGGGCCTCGGACTGGTTGGTTCGCATAGAAAGGGTGAGCTGTTTGCTATCTGTAGGAATTTGCTAATGGTAGAAGGGGAAGTCCCTCTCCAGTGGTCAGGAAGGCCCCAGATACCCCAGCATCAAGAATACACAAAAGAGGGGCGCCTGGGTGGCTCAGTCGGTTGGGCGGCCGACTTCGGCTCAGGTCACGATCTCGCGGTCCGTGAGTTCGAGCCCCGCGTCGGGCTCTGTGCTGACAGCTCAGAGCCTGGAGCCTGTTTCAGATTCTGTGTCTCCCTCTCGCTGACCCTCCCCTGTTCATGCTCTGTCTCTCTCTGTCTCAAAAATAAATAAAACGTTAAAAAAAAAAAAAGAATACACAAAAGAAGGAAATATAGTTAATACCATTTCCTCAGCCATTCTTTCCTGACTATGGATGAAGCAACTCAGGATTCAAGGTTCAGTTCAAATGTGTCTCCTTCTGTCAAGTCCTTCCCAGTCCCTACAGTCAGAATTAATTGTGCTCCCCGCTTCAGTGCTGAAGTCTTTTGTTTAAAGTGCTTTTTAAGTACATACAACAGTTCTGATCTAATAATAAAGGTGTATGGGTTACTATCTCCCATTAAAAAAATAGTTTTCTGGGCGCCTGGGTAGCTCAGTCGGTTAGGCATCCAGCTTTGGCTCAGGTCATGATCTCACGGTTTGTGGGTTCGAGCCCCGTGAAGGGCTCTGTGCTGACAGCTCAGAGCCTGGAGCCTGCTTCAGAGTCTGTGTCTCCCTCTCTTTTCCCCTCCCCTGCTCACTCTCTGTCTCTGTCTCTCTCTCTCAAAAATAAATAAACATCAAAAAAATAAAAATAAAATAATTTTCTATTTTTTGGTATTTTTGATCAAAAATATTTATAGTAAGGACCTAAACAACATAACGTGACCTTATCAAGTCCATGGCAAGTGTTATTAAAGTAACCTCAGAACAAGGAAGAATTACTGGCAGTTTCTTATCAATGAAACAAGATACTAAGTTTATACATAGAGAAAGAATCAAGTTTCTTTACATCTGTAAGTAGTAAGTGGGAAAATACCAGCAAATGATTGCCAACAAAATGTCTAGTTGAAAGTGCAATGCCTACTTAAAATTAACTAAGGAAACTTGTCTAGTACTTATGACATTCAACTACTGGCTTGACTGTTCTGTTTGTTTGCCTGTTAATTACTGAACTGAGCAATTTTGGCATTAGATAGGTACAACCTTACCTGTTGACCACAGTACCCTTGAAATGTGCTCTCATCTTAAAGCAATGAATTGAGCATACCAGCAAATTTGATTTTAAGAACTCTAATATTTTGCTAGCTGTGATTCCAGCCGAGGGTCACAGCTATCTGTATACTACTGAATAAAGAACATTCCTTCATCATGTGGGAAACCTGTCTTCTTTGATAACAAGGCTTCAGAAGGGATGTACGTTGAATAAAGCTCGCTAGTGTGACACATGAGGAAGACATCTCCCTACCCAGAATATGCCCAGTGCATTCTAAAGTTTATGTCTTTATTTTGAGACAGACAGAGAGAGCCTGAACAGGGGAGGGCCAGAGAGAGATGGAGAGACAAAATCCCAGGTCGGCAATGTGCTGTCAGCACGGAGCCTGATGCATGTCTCGATCCCATGAACCGTGAGATCATGATCAGAGCTGAAATCAAGAGTCGGATCCTTAACCGACTGAGCCACCCAGGCGCCCTTGACCAGTGCTTTCTAATGAAATAGCTATCTATCTATATACATATGTATAATAATATATATAATGATATATATATATCAATATATATAATTAATATATATAATATATATATATATCAATATATCACACTAAAGTAAAATAGTAGTAAGTCCCACATACATCAATCTAGTCAGTTGTAAGGATAGGAAGTCTCTATAAATAAATATTTATTTATTAGATGTTAAGCCAAACCCTATGTCTTACACAGAGTTCTATTTGATCTAAAAATACAAGCAGTATATATTAATAACCAAGTTCTTAACTTGTGCAATCATCTCCACTATCTATTATCTTCCCTTTCAGTTGGCTACACATAACAGTTTGGGACTCATGCCAGTCAGCCGTGGTCCATGTGGATGTCTCGATGGGCCGTGTTTCTCAGCAAGTGGGGATCGTGCGTGGTATACCTCCTATGTCACTGCAAGACATTTAATGCGAAATATGATCTGCCATTATAGCAACGGTTCCGGCTGGGTCAGAAGATAGGTAGGTGGATTCCTTATTCTTTCCCAATTCAAGGCGGTACAAAGGAGGTTACTGCCAAAGGACAGGCTTAGCATAAGAACATGCGCCAGAGAAACAAGAATCTATATGATACGATTGGGGTTTTATTCACGGATTAAAAACAAGTGATTCTTGGCCTGAAGGTGAGTCACAGATGGACAGGGCTCAGATGGCACAAGAGGATACAGAAGTGAGTAAGATTCCCTAGTGAGAATTGAAAGTGCATCTTGGCAAAAGATGAATTTGTCCCCTATATAGTGGGGTCATTACACACAACCCTTGCCCATCCTTCCATCTGGTTTCTATGTCAAACAGCATTAATTCAGTTTTTTGTGGTCTGATTCTCAATCAGTTCAAACACAGCACATATCCCAGACATATGCTAAAATGCACATGTATATGGTTCCATTTGTATGTAATTCTTTGAGAGTGTGTAAGGGATAATGCTCATGTCAACGAAAAGAATAAATGTTGTAGACAAAGTCAAATTATTACAGTGACAATTTTCCAAGCATAAAAACGAAATCTCATTCTTGTAGAACTTTTTCCAATATCCTTATTATCTGGAACACTGAACTCTTGTCACTGAAAGAATCACCTGCTTTAGTGAGAAATTAAGAAGTGATTCAGTGTTGACAAAAACATGACTGATGAATCACTGTTTAAAGGAAGAATAGTTTACTTTCCTCCAAGGGAAAAAGCACCCGGAATTTAATAGTGGCCGTACTTTGTGTCCTCCAGATTGAGAGTTGATGTATAGCCATACTTAGCCAAGTAATAATATCAAGGTCATGTTACCATTATTACTCCTAGATCATTAAAGAATGGAGAGTGATTAACCTAGAGTGATATACTTTATTGAATTGTTTTCCGTCTCTGCTTATCTTTGTGCTTCATTGCTGGATCAATTTAAAATGAGGCCCAAATCCACTGAGGGTCTCCTTTGACACAGGTTTGTCCTAAAGAAATCAGCAGCCACTTTAAAGTTAGCTTTTACATGCTGATCAACCTAAAGGGGAAAATCAGTTCAAGACTTGTGTTCTTTGCTACGGGGAGATATGGAAGTAGGAAACGTACTTGGCACTTCATTGAGTTTCATAAGAACTCACATTCACGGGAAAAACAGACAGTGGGATCAATATCAAACAAAATATCAATAAACAGGACAGAAATGGTCCACCATGAGAACGTAAAGCGAGGAATGATCAAGAGTGACTCAGCTTCTATTGCAAGTCTTTGGTACCTGTACAGGAACTGAACCCTAAGCAGAGTATAGTATGGTTCCATCAATACTTTCGAGCAAATGAAAAGGAACAGCAGAAAGCTACGCTGGCAGTCCTTCAAATGAAAATATGTTCACCGATGACACGGTCCACCTCATATCTAATGTGAACAGATTGTGGAAGGTCAGAGGAGAAAAAAAAGGATGCACAGAGATAGAACCAGCTAGAGACCTTAATTAAAGCAATTCCACTTGGCTTTCTGTTCAAAGAAAAAAAGAAGCTGTCTTAAAAAAAATGTTTCTATAATAAGGATTCCTTTTAAAAAAAAATAACAACTTTCCCAAGAATGTAATCTAACATTAGCTTAATAGCATAGAATTTTGTCCTACAACAGTATATCCTTAGCAGCAATTTTACTGAGAAACATGCTGATTTTTCTGGCTAACCAAATACAAATAATCACAAGCATAATGTTCTTCTAGAGTTGGTACTGTGTTAAATAAATGCACTTGGTCAGTCATTTTACCTTGTTAGAGTCATGCTTCTGAACGTAGACAATTGAGAATGGATGTAATTACAAACTATTCACATCGACTGGCTCTACTGAACTATTTTGAAGCATTCATATTTCAATCAACAGTGCAGAAGGCAACTATGGTAGAAATGTTTTCTATTCTGACTATATTTGCATATTTGTGTCAGTTGCTTGATTCAAACCAATTAGACTACGGTTATCTATGAAAACCATACGGCGTACAAATAAAGCACACAAGGCCAGTTAAACATCAAAAGTGTATCATTTGCATAGTTAGAAAGGAACACTGACAAGGAAGATATTTACTATTCAAGGACTCTACTACCTCATAGAAGGTACAATCTTTCTATTTTAAATCTATATGTACTGAAGCAAATGATTACTCTTCAAATATTTGTCAGTGTTGTACTAACTTGGGGCAAAGAGCAGAGAAAATGAGTGATGTGAGGAACACAATTCAAACAACTGTTTAAATAAGCTTGTGAAAACTGTGTTTTTCATAGGTAAATCCATGTCAGAATGACCTTCTAACATTCTACTGGAATTTCCAATTTAAACTTTTCTAGTAGGACTATTCTTACCAACACTGAAGGATATAATCATCACTAATTTCCTTAATTATTCTCATGTCATTTTATTTCTTAAAAAAGTTTGACCTAAAAGAAACCTATAAAACATCTTATAACTTTCTTTACTTTGGTGGACTAGTTTTTGGTTTTCTTTTTTTTTAAGTAGGTTTCATGCCCAGCACAGAGCCCAACGCAGGACTTGAACTCACGACCTTGAGATCAAGACCTGAGCTGAGATCAAGAGATGGATCCTTAACCAACTGAGACACCCAGGCGCCCTGGTGGACTGTTTTTTTTTTTTTTAATTTTTTAATGTTTTTATTTATTTTTGAGAGAGACAGAGAGACCATGAGCGGGAGAGGGGCAGAGAGAGAGGGAGACACACAATCAGAAGCAGGCTCCAGTCTCTGAGCTGTCAGCACAGAGTCTGATGCAGGGCTCGAACCCACGAACCGCAAGATCATGACCTGAGCTGAAGTCAGACGCTTAACCGACTGAGCCACCCGGAAGCCCGTTTTTGTTTTTGTTTTTTGTTTTTTGTTTTAATACTCAACTACTATGTTTAGGTCATCTAGGTCATATACCTATATTTAGGCCGATGGAGCCTACGGTAGAATAATAGCCCCAAAGATGTCTATGTCCTAATTCTTACAACTTGTGAATATGTTAATTTACGTGGTAAAAGAGACTCTGCAGATGTGATTAAGGTTCAGGATCCAAAGTGGGGAAATTAACCCGGATTATCTGGGTGGGCCCAATGTAATCACTAGGGTCCTTTTAAGAGGGAGACTGGAATCTCTGGAGTGTGTGTGTATAGCGTAGGGGGAGAGAGGGAGGGAGAAAAGGAGAGGGAAAGAGAGATAAAGAGGAAGAGGAAAGGGTTGAGAGAGAGAGAGGGAGGGGGAAAGAGAATTAAAGACAGTTATCTTGAGGTCTTTGAATATAGAGGAAAGGGCCATGAGTCAAGGAATGGGGGAAGCCTCTAGCAGGTGGAAAAGGTAAGTAAATGGATTCTCCCCTCAAACCTCCAGAAGGAACACAGCCCCATCGACTCATTTTAAATTCCTTTTCTGTTTTTAAAGTTTACTTATTTTGAAAGAAAGAGAGAGCCTGAGCAGGGGAGGGGTGGAGAGAGAGAATCCTAAGCAGACTCCTCACTGACAGTGCAGAGCCCAACATGGGGCTCGAACTCACAAACTGTGAGATCATGCCCTGAGCCAAAACGGAGTCGGACGCTTAACCGACTAAGCCACCCATATGCCCCTCATTTTAAATTTCTGACCTCCTTAACCGTAAGACAATGAATTTGTGTTATTTTAAGCCAGTAAGTTTGCATCAATAGGAACTCATACAGAATCTCTCCCTATGAAGGTTCTAATTTACCACTTAAAACTTTTCTTGCTTCTTAGGGTGCCTGCATGGCTCAGTCGGTTAAGAGTCCAACTCTTGGGGTGCCTGCATGGCTCAGTGGGTTAAGCTTCTGACTTCAGCTCAGGTCATGATCTCATGGTTTGTGAGTTTGAGCCCCGCATCGGGCTCTGTGCTGACAGCTCAGAGCCTGGAGCCTGCGTCAGATTCTGCGTCTCCCTCTCTCTCTGTCCTTCCCCCCTCTTTCTCTCTTTCTCTCTCAAAGATGAATAAACATCAAAAAATTTTTTTAAAAAAGAGTCCGACTCTTGGTTTCGGCTCAGGTCATGATCTCACGGTTCTTGAGATCGACCCACATTAGGCACTGCCCTGACGATGCAGCCTGCTTGGGATTGTCTCTCCCTCTCTGTCTTCCTCCCTCTCTCTGTCTCAAAATAAATAAACTGGAAATTTTTCTTTTCTTGCCTCTACATTGTGCCCTTTTCAACCGACAAGGGAGTGACTTGGTCACCTACACAACACTTTCACCTTGGGGTACCCAATACGTATGTCTTCTGGTCCTACTGAGATAGTCACTCATATTTTTCAAATAACTCTTCTTAATTTGTGATGTGTGCCACAATACTCTGGATATAAAAATATCATGCAAGACATTACTGTCTTCAAATATTTCAGAATTTTGTTTTGCTTATGTCATAGCATGAGACGGATCATTTTACACGCAGCCGGTTCAAGTTATGTTCGTTAAAATATGTGTGTCTAATCAGATTTGTAAATTTCAATGTCATCTAGCTTTGAGTGGAGATTTGGAGTTAGATTAAGCCTTTAAAATATGGTTCCCAAATAACCAATGATAAATGCTCACACAGTATTCTCTATCTCTCACAGTCTGGAGCACATAGCAGAACTCATTAAACATTGGTTATAAATAATCAATGAAGTAATCTTGGAAGCACAAATGGAAGAATTTGAAAAATCAAGGCGTACCTCTTCAGAATCATTTGGTGTTCGAAAATGCTTGTAAAATGTAAATAATACATTAAAAACCCAACCGGCATCATTTTTATCTCTAATTATACCATATTGATTTATAAAAAGTTCTTCCATTGTTCCCAAATTCACATAAACTTTAATCTTTCAATGCACCGTTTGCATAAATGGTGCCCATTAGCAGTCTCGCCAGTTTTAGCTTTCGGGATCAAGTTCTGTCTTTGTAAGATTGTACGGCATTCCGATATCGTTGTGTGTTGTCCAGTGCCTCGCAGAGAATTAAGTCTGTGAGCTCTCTCATCACTGAAAGGGGTGAAGCAAAGGCTGGGCACCATTGTGTCAAGCACTTTGAAAAGGGATTTCGGAATCAGAAAGGAGACCGAATAAGAAATGGCCTCAGAGGTTCCTTCTAAACTCGAAGAGTTTGATTCCACTCCACACCTGAAGGATGGCCATCCACGGGCATCACAGCATAGCCAGCTTAGTTGTCACCAATCACCACGGTGGAGCTACTTCTGTCCCATCTCATCATCCTATTTATGTAGGCCTGGCCTTGCGGGAAATATTCTCGTCATGAGTAGATTCAAGCCAGAAGGGATTCCCTTTGGTTTGCTCTCCAACTTTTGCCAGACAGTTTCAGAATTATGAATTCTATCAAGGGCTAGAGACAGAATGTTCTCCTGGGCAGAATGAAGAAAATGTGAGATCATTGTATTACAGTGGGAACTCAAATTCGGTATCACAAAACACTACGGAGTATACAAACTGGGCTGGCTTTCTCCTCTGGCCCCTTTTCTTGCCCCCAAGTACCTTCCTTACAGAACATGTCATTTCATAGAAAATACACCATTCTATAATCGTTGAATCAGAGCAAGTTAACGGACATTATCCACAAAGAAGGGGGTAGTCTGAATTCAAGGAAAAGATATTATTGCACAAAGTATCCTCATGTGTGGTCAAGGCTAGCGGGCAGTTTAGGAAGAAGTCATAACCAAAGGTTGTCCTGTGTCTGAACTCAAAACAGTTTCACATGTCTTTGAGTTTTACAATCTTTATATAATTTGTCTTCGGTACAGAACGGTCAGAAATATTTGAATAAGTCAGTGTACCCAACCCCGAAGTATTTCTCAATTAATCACACTGATACAGCAAAAACTTGGTTGTTAATACCCTATCATTTTCCCCCAAAGCGTTCCAGCCTTTTGCCTCGTGAAAGGTTGTACTTCTCACCGGAAAGCAAATAAAAACGAAGTTAAAACCATCAACGTAAGTGAAACCTCTTTAGGACTGTTTGAACACTGAGACAGTATTAACAAAAATCGCTTCTAACTCGAACCCCCTATGTGGGTGGGGAAACTATCACTTAAATGTTTGGTTTGCTCTATTATTTATATTCTATCATGTCATATGAATTATTATTATCATTATCAGCGTGCCCAAGTGCCCTGTTGGTTAATATTGTTAGTGCAGCTTTATTCGACCTTCCATCGCTGACACAAACCGACACGTACAAGCCACATACGAATGTTAAACGCACTTAGCTTTGTAAAGGGGGTTTTCCCTTTACAAATTCAACTCTGAAAAGCCACCGTGGGATACAGAAGGAACAAGAGTCTCTCGGGTTCTGGATCCATCAGCCATTTCTCAGGAGGCTAAAGAGGGTCTGAGGACCGTGTTCTGTCAGCACTGAAGTGCACAGCTTTGGCCAGGTCTGATTGAGAAAGTGATGGTTGAGGAAAAAATTCGTGACTTCACAGTCTTCTACTCAGTACGAAGGGACGAGCTGCCAGGGCTGCTAACAACTATTTTACATATGAATATGTATTTCTAATTTACTTCCATTTCAATAATGTATTTATAGACATATTCTCATGTAATCAGATACAGAAAAGATCACAAACCGGTGAGTGGCACAATTAGTATTTTTAAAAAATGTTTAATGTTTATTTATTTTATTTTGAGAGAGAGAGAGAGAGAGAGAGAGAGCACGAACTGAGGAGGGGTAGAGAGAGAGGAAGAGAGAGAATCCCAAGCAGGTTACATGTTGCCAGCGTGGGGCCCGACACGGGGCTGGAACCCATGAACCATGAGATCCTGACCCGAGCCGAAAGCAAGAGTCAGCCGCTTAAACCACTGAGCCACCCAGGTGCCCCGGAATTAGCATTTGAACAGAAGACTTTCCAAATTTAAAACCTTGGGCCAGCTCCGGTTTTTAGTTATCTTTTAATCCGCGCAGAGTAAGATTCCCTTTTTTGGTGTGTGAGTTGTGACAAATGCATAGAGCCACGTCAGCACCACCACAAACACAGGGAACGGCTCTACAGCTCCCCTCAAGTCCCCTCATGGTGCCTCTCTGGAGAGAAACTTTTCTCCCATCCTAATCATGGCAAGAAGAAAGGGAGAAAGAAATAGAAAAAGGAAGAGAGGAGGGAGGGAAGGAAGGAAGGAAGGAAGGAAGATTCTCCTCCATTCCCCCAGGTCTCACAAGAACCTTCTTCTTGGTCCTCTGGCCACAGAGATGTCTGTAGGACTTTTCTCTCTGTGGATTTCTATGGCTTGGGTCAAAGCCAGGAGATAAAAGAGGCAAACAGCGGACTACTGAAAAACAAAACAGAACAAAACACAAGACCAGGAAACACCTCAGGTAGCTAGCTGCTTTTTGTATTCCATCCATCCTTTTTCAGTAGTAATCAGTGGGGGTGAGAGAGGCTGTATTGGGCTTCCTCCAAGTTGACCAGTGTGAGAAGTTCAGTTTGAATTTGAGAAGGGAGCATGCATTCTTTGGTGGAATAGTTCATCTCCAAAGGGCAAAATAAGTTCTACTACCGTTTTGCCTAGAATAGCACAAAGAGATGCCGTTAGTGAACTTCAGATAACAGGAGTATGAGCCTGAGCAGGTTAATCTTTATCCCGCGGCTGAGTTTTAACAAAGATTATACAGCTAAAATTAGTTTTGACAGATCTTGCCGGTAACGAATGAAAGATAGCTTGGATTTGTCACTTCTTCTGAGGTAGGAAGTCCCATGAATGAAAAATCAGGTTTCTGGCTTAAGAATATCATATTAAACGAAAACTGAGCTTCAGAGGATACGACTGCCCTCTAGTGGGGGCCACCCAAACTGCAGACCACAATTACCGGAGTCTCCAGGACGCTCTGAGAAAGAACCTGGCAAAATCCACCACATTGTGTTGACGTTAAGAACTCGATTTGTGTTCGTCCTAATAACACAGAAGTTTGCTGGATGTTTTATTTACTATGGTCCATTCTTTATGCTACAAATATAATGGTGACCTTCATCAGAGTTACCAGTTCCAAACAGTAAGTTCGTGTGTAATAGGGGTCTAGGAGCGCCTGGGTGGCTGTCGGTTGAGCGTCCAACTTCGACTCAGGTCATCATTTCACGGATGAAAGAGAACAGGGGTCTAAAGAATTGAGAAAGTATTCTGAAAGCCTCTCCAAAGGCTGGAGCTCTGGTTAGTGTCTTTACTTCCCAAAGCATCAAGATATATTACCTTACTTTGTATCGATGTTGAATGTAATAGTTGGCTGTATTTTGTTATTTAAACGAACTCAACAAATACTTATCGAGAGCCTGTAATAGTCCATAAAGATAAAAGGAATGATGCATCAATGATATATGTAACAAATATAAAGCATTACGCATTGTAAAGTATAAAGTAACAATTATATACGTCAATATATACGTGCCTAATAACAGAGCTGTGAAAAACATGGACGAGAAAACCCCAACAAAATTAAAGAGAGAAATAGACACATTCACAAAGCTAGAGAGTTTAAGATTCTTCACTAAGCACTTGGCAGAACAATTGGAAAAAAGAAAGAGCTGGAGATGTGAGTGAAGCGTAATGTCCCCATCTTAAGATCCTTAATCATATCTGCAATGCCCCATGTGACCATGCCACCACCCTCTAGACCCAACTACACACACCGAATCAGAAACCGTTATGTACCACTGTCCCTGTGGTAGGCTGAAGGATACCTCTCACGACATGTCCAATGCCCTAATCCCCAGAACCTATGTTATGTCATATGGCAAAAGGGACATTGTAGATACGATTAAGGATCGTAAGATTGGGGGGGGGGGGGAACACTGTGCTGGATTGTCAAGGCGGGCCCTAAATGTAATCACAAGTGTCCTTACAAGAGGAAACCAGAGGGATATTTGACTACAGAAGCAGTAAAGCTGATATGATGACAGTAGCAGAAATTGGAGTGATGGACTTTGACAATGGAGGAAGCAGCCGCAAGCCAATGAACAAAGGAGACGACTAGAGGCTGAAAAAAGCAAGGAAATGGAGTCTCCATAAAGAAACAGCTCTGTCAACACCTTGACTTTTGCCAAGTGAAATCGATTTCAGACTTATTATTCCCAGTACTGTATAAGGGAATAAATTTGTTTTCTTTTAAGCTCGTGGGTGCATGGTAATTTGTTACAAGAGCAGTAGGGCACTGATACAATCTATGACAGTAGGAAGACACGGGTCTGGGAAAATAGGGGTGGAATCAGGAGTAACAATAATGAGCTAACTAAAGGAGACTCAAGAGACATGTCAAGTTCATGCCATGCCCGACTCTTTTAAATACCGTTAGTTAATTTTATTGTTTTTCAGCTTTACTGAGACATAACTGACCTACAACACTGTGTAAGTTTAGGAATATATAATGTAATGATTTGATATTCTTATATTGTGAAATGGTCACTACAGTAAGGTTAGTTAACCTCTCCATAACTGTGCATAATTACCATTTTTGGGGGGGTGACATTTAAAAGCTACTCCCTTAGCAACTTTCAAATATACAGCACAGTATTATTAACTATAGTCACCATGCTGTGCAGTAGATCCCCAGAATTTATTCATCTTGTAAGTGGAAGTTTGTACCCTTGGACAGACATCTCCCATTTTCCCAACCTCCTGCCACCACCATGCTAACTAACTCTGTCTCCAGGAGTTAGATAGTTTCAGATTCCACATATGAGATCATATACTATTTGTCTTTCTCTGACTTCTCTCACTTAGCACGATACCCTCTAGCTCCAGCCATGCTGTCGCAAAAAGCCAGAGTACCCTTCTTTCTCATGGCTGAAGAACATTCCATCGTATATATGTACGTATATATGTGCATGTGTGTGTCACATCTTCAACTATTCATCCAGACACAAACAATGATGTCCTTTCAATATCTTGGCTATTGTGAATAGTGGTGAAATGAACATGGGAGTGCAGATATCTCTTGGAGATCTTGATTCAATTTCCTTTGGATATATAAACCCAGAAGTGGAATTTCTGGAACAGATGGTAGTTCTATTTCTATTTTTTCTCATTTAATTTTTAAATTTATCTTAATTCCAGTATAGTTAACATACCGTATTATATTAGTTTCAGGTGTACTTTATTTTTATTTTTTGAAAGAACTTTTATACTGTTGTCCATAGTGTCTGTAACAATTTACATTCCCCCCAACAAGGGGTACCCTTTGCTCCACACCGTCACCACCACTTACTATCTCTTGTCAATGGGATAATAGCCATTGTAACAGGTGTGGAATATGTCATTGTGTTTTAACATGCATTTCCCTGGGGCACCTGGGTGGCTCAGTGGGTTGAGCATCCTACATCGGCTCAGGTCATGACCTCACGGCTCATGGGTTGGAGCCCTGCGTCTGGCTCTGTGCTCACCGCTCGGAGCCTGGAGCCTGTTTCGGATTCTGTGTCTCTCTCTGTCTACCCCTCCTACACTCGGGCTCTCTCTCTCAAAAATAAACATTAAAACAATTATAATGCATTTCCCTGATGATTAACGAGGTTGCACATCTTTTCAGGTACTTGTTTGCCATTTGTATGTCTAACTTGGAAAAAAAAGTCTGCTCGGTTCCTCTGTCCATTTTTCAATCAGATCTTTTTTCTTCTGGCATTCTGTTGAATGAGTTCCTTACATATTTTGGATTTTAGCCTCTTATCAGACATATAGTGTGCACATACCTTCTACCACGCAGTAGGTCGCCTTTCCTTTTCGCTGATTGTTTCTTTTGCTGTGCGGAAGGTTTTTGATTGGCACAGGCCCACATATTTGACTTTTGCTCTGGTTGTGATACCAAAAAAAAAAAAAAAAAAAAAAAAAAACTTGCTAAAAGCAGTGTGAAGCAGTTTTCCCTGTGTTCTTTTCTAGAAGGTTTATGGCCCCAAGTCTTATGTTTAAGTTTCTAACCCTTTAGAAATTTAATGTGTGAGTGGTGTAAGGTAGGGAAGCAATGTCATTCTTTTTTTTAACGTTTATTTATTTTTGAGACAGAGAGAGACAGAGCATGAACGGGGTAAGGTCAGAGAGAGGGAGACACAGAATCTGAAACAGGCTCCAGGCTCTGAGCTGTCAGCACAGAGCCCGACGCGGGACTCAAACTCACGGACCGCGAGATCATGACCTGAGCCGAAGTCGGCTGCTTAACCGACTGAGCCACCCAGGCGCTCGGAAGCAATGTCATTCTTACTGCATGTGATTTATCGGGTATTCCCAACAACATTTATCCAAGAGGCTATCCTTTCCCCAGTGAGTATTGTTGGCTGCCTTGTCAAATATTGTGGCTGTATATGTGGGTTTATTTCTGGGCCCTCAATTATGTCCATTGGTCTATGTCTCTATATGTACGCAAGTGACATGCTGTTTTGATTGCTATAGTTTTGTGATATAGTTGGAAATCAGGAAGTGTGATGCCTTGAACTCTGTTCTGCTTTCTCAGCGTTACTTCGGCAGTTTGAGGTCTTTCGTGGTTGCATATAAATTTTAGGATCTTTTTTTTCTATTTCTGTGAAAAATGCCAATTTTCCAATGAACTTTTGATGGGGTTTGCAATGGGTAGTGTGGACATTTTCACGATATTCATTTTCTGATTCTTGAACATGGAATAGCTTTCCATTTATTTGTGTTTTCTTTTTCTTCAACTTTTTTCATCAAAGTCTTATCATTTTCAGAGATCATTCATATCCTCGGTTACATTTATTCCTAAGTATTTTATTGTTTTTGATGCTATTGTGTATGGGATTGCTTTCGTTACTTTTCAGATATTTCATTGTTAATGCAGAACAATGCAACAGATTTCTGTATGTTGATTTTAAATCCCACAACTCCACTGAATTTGTTGATTAGTGCTAACTAATCAGTACTCTGGCTGAGTCCGATAAAATTACCATATCATGTTCAGAGACCATTTTATTTCTTCCTTCCCAATTTAGATACCTTTTATTTCTTTTCCTTTCCTGATTGCTCTGCCTAGAACTTCCAGTTCCCTGCTGAACAGGAATGGTGAGACTAGGCTCCTTCGTCTTCTTCCCCGATCTTAGGGGAAGCATTTGCCGTCTTTCACCAGTGAGTGTGATGTTGGCTGTTGCCTTCTAATACACAGATTTTATTATGCTGAGGTTCATTTCTTCCATATCCAATTTATTGAATGTTTTATCATGAAAGGGTGTTGTGTTTTGTGAAATGCTTTCTCTGCATATATTGAGATGATCATGATTTTTATCTTTCATTATATTAATGTGGTTTCATTGATTTGTATATGTTAAAACATCCCTGCCTGCCAGGAATAAATGCCACTTAATCCTGGTGTATGATCTTTTAATGTACTGTAGAATTCGCTTTGCTAGAATTTTGTTAAAACATGTTTGCATGTATATTCATCAGCAATATTGGCCTATAGTTTTCTTTTATTGTAGTGTCCTTGGGTGGCTTTGGTATGGGGGTAATCCTGGCCCTGTAAAATGCGATTTCCTTCTCTTCCATATTTTGGAAGAGTATGAGAAGGATTGGTGTTAATTCTTTTTAAGTGTTTTGTGTAAGAGGCACCTGGGTGGCTCAGTCGCTTAAGCGTCCAGCTCTTGGTTTTGACTCAGGTCATGATCTCATGGTTCCTGGGTTCAAGCCCTGTGTCATGCTCTGCACTGACATCACAGAGCCTGCTTGGGATTCATTCTCTCTCTCTCTCTCTCTCTCACAAATAAATAAGTAAACATTAAAAAATATATGTTTGGTACAATTCACCAGGGAAACCATCTGTTCTTGGGTTGATCTTTGTTGGCACATTTTTGATTACTGACTCAATCTCCTTACTCATGATTGGTCTGTTCAGATTTTCTATTTCTTCATGATTCAGTCTTGGTAGGTGGTATATTTCTAAGAATTTATCTTTTTTGTAGGTTATCCAATTTTTTGGGTTTATTATTGTTCATGGTAGTGTCTTATAATCCTTTGTTTTTTAAGTTTTTTATTAAATTTTTTAATGTTTATTTATATTTGAAAGAGAGACAGAGAGCACGCAGGGGAGGGGCAGAGAGAGGGGGGACACAGAATCTGAAGCAGGCTCCAGGCTCTGAGCTGTCAGCACAGAGCCTGACGCAGGACTCGAACTCCCAAGCCATGAGATCACGACCTGAGCCCAAGTCGGACACTTAACTGACTGAGCCTCCCAGGTGCCCCAGGTTGTTATATCTTCTTGATGAATTAACAGCTTTATCATTATAATGATATTCTTAGTCTCTTGTTACAGGTTTTGGCTTAAAATCTATTGTCTGATAGAAATATAGCTACTTCTGCTCTCTTTTGCTTTCCATTTGCATGGGATATCTTTTTCCGGCCCTTCAATTTGAGCTCTGTGTGTCCTTAAAGCTGAAGTGATTCTCTTGTAGGCAGCATAGAATTTGGTCTTGTTCTTTACATGTCCGGCCACTCTACGTCCTTTGAGTGGAGAATTTCATCGATGTATATTGAGGGCAATTATTGATAGGTATGGACTTACTAATGCCATCTTATTGTTTTCTGGTTTATTTGTAGCTCCCCTGTTCCTTTCTCTCTGTCTTGCTGCCTTTCCTTTGTGTATTGATGATTTTCCATAGTGGTATGCTATGATTCCCTTCTCTTTATCTTTTGTGTATCTGCTGCAGATTTTTGCTTTGTTGTTTCCATGAGGCTTGCATAAAACATCTTATACACGTAACAGTTTATTTCTTCTTGAGAGAGAGAGAGAGAGAGAGAGAGAGAGAGAGAGAGAGATTTGTTAAAGGACTTGGCTTATATGATTATGGAAGCTGAGAAGCCCCACAGTCTGCCCTCTGTAAACTGGAGAACCAGGGAAGCTGGCGATATAATTCAGTCTGAATCCATAACAGTTTATTTTCAGCTGATAACAACTAAACTTTGATCTCATATAAAAATCTCATTTTACTTTTTTACTCCTTCCTACCTCTGTTTAGACGTCACAATGTACATTTTTATATTGTATATTTATTAACAAATTATTGTGGCTGTAATTATTTTTAACACTTTCATCCTTTACCTGTTTTACTAGAGTTAAGTAATAAATACACCACCATATTACAATATGATTCTAATTTTGACTATATTCTTACCTTCACCAGTGAGTTGTGTATTTTCATATATTTACGTGTTATTAGCATCCTTTAATTTCTGCCTTAGTTATTTGCTGAATTATTTTCAGCCTATTTTTGTAAGGCAGGTATCGGGTTGATATACTCCCTCAGGTTCTGTTTGGGAAGTCTTATCTCTCCTCCGTTTCTTTCATCACATTGTAGATATCATCCCTCTCTCTTCTGGACTGTACTAAGTAATCTGCTGACAGCCTTACTGGGGTTCCTTTTTAAGTTACAAGATACCGTTTTGGGCCACTTTTCAGATTCTCCCTTTGTCTTTTATTCTTGACAGTTTTCTTATAAAGCATCTCAAAGATTTCTTTTACTTGAGTTTGGTGACCTATGAGGTTTATGAACTTGGGTATCCAAATCTCTCACTAGATTAGGGATGTTCTCAGACATTATTTCTTTAAAGTAACTTTCTGATCTCTTCCCCCTCTTTCTCCTTCTGGAACTCCAATAATTCGTAAACTGGTTATTGTGATGGTATCCCACCAATCAAGTAGGCTTTCTTCACTTCTTTCCAATTCTTTTTATTTTGTTCTCCTCTGTTGGATAGTCTCAAAGATCCTAACTTCTTATTTACATGTTCTTTTTTTTCTGCAGATTTATTTTGATGCTCTCTAATACATTTTTTTTTTTTCATTGAATTCATTGAATTCTTCAGCTCCCGAACTTCTGTGTGGTTATTTTTTATGATTTTTATCTCTCTGTTAAACTTCTGTTTGCCTTGTATTGTTTTCCCCTTGTCTCACCGAAATGTCATTTTTTTCTTGTAATTCACTGACCTTCATTAAAACAAGTCTTTTGAATTCTTTTTCAGATAAACACATGGCCTTTGGGGTTGGTTACTAGAAGATTATTGTGATCCTTTGGTGCTGTTATGTCTCCTCAATTTTTCATGTTCCTTGAAATCTTTCATATGTGAAGTTGGCAGCCACTTCTCTCGTCTTTACTAACCGCCTTCAGGAGAGAAAACCCACGGTCAGCCCTGCTAGAGATTCTGAGGTTTTCTCAGACCTATGGATACATCTGATCCGTACTTCTGGCGCCCTCTTGTGGCTGAATTCTCAAGCTTGTATGTCTTCTTCTGATCCCGCAATGCACTAGGCCAAATGATCACCGCCTCCCTTTGGTTTCTCAAGGGTGGAACTAAAGCTCAAGCTTGTAGTCTCTCCTTGGCTCCATATTTGGTCTGACTTTCTGTGCATGCCCAGTAGCCATCTGCCAAAGTTCACTTCTGCCTCCACTGAGAGCATGCACAAGGAGCTGACCACAGGATGTAGGAGTACATATACGAGGCATGGCAAACGCTGGGTGTGCCCATGGGCCAGCTGTTGGGATATGCAGGCGAGGTATCCCCAGTAACTTGTGGGCAAGCTTCTTGATGGAGTCCATGATACAGTTAGTAGGATCTCCGTCCCCTTTCTGCCACTCGCCCAGCCCCCTCCCACTCTGTCCCCTAGCCATGGAGCTCATGACTCAGTACAACTCTCTAATGCATTCGAACTCATTTGTTTTTCCCTCCAATGGTGTGCTGGAACTTCTCCGCTGGAAACTTGGACTTCCACAAAACTCTCTCATCCGTGGGTGATTATCTAAGACAGTATTCTCCAGGGGCTCCCATAATGCAGCCAAGAGGCCGGAGCTGGTTTATGGGTCACTGCAGAGTTCACAGCTAGGACCGAGGCCTGTTTGCTATTACCCGGTGCACAGGCAGGCGAGACTCCTCTAGGGTTCCTTGGCATATGGCCCTGGATCCCACAGTTCCCACAAAGGCACTTTTCTCTACGGATGGATGCCAGATTGTTGTTGTTAGGGAGGGACAAGATGAAGGATAGCTTATTCAGCCATGTTGCTGATGTACAAATGCCTGATTCTTGTCTGTCTAATGCACTAGAAGATAAACACCTATAAACGGCATTATTGAGACATTTGACACTTGAATTCTTCTGGGAATTAGATAATAATATTATATCAGTGTTAAATGTCCCCATTTTGATAACTTGACTGTGGTTACTGTAGTGAAGTAAGAGATGTTTTAGGGGAAAAGACACCTACATACTTAGAGGCAAATGAGCATGTGTTTAAATAATGCCCACATGATGAGAGGTAGGAAGAATGAAAGAGAGACAGAGAGACAGCACAAATGGTGGGAAGAAAGGTAAACAAGTGGACAATCTGGGTAAAGCATATTCAGGATTTCTTGGACTATTCCTGTAAGTTTTCTGTAAATTTGAAATCATATAAAAATAAACTAGGCAGTGCACCTCGTGGTCCTATGGATCCGTCTCTTGCTTCAAAACTGTTTGGAGGGAACAGACGCAGGGACACCCTTTTCCAGCCTCCGACCATTCTCTACCTTTCTCTCCGGTCACTATTTCCAGGGCCATCCTCTTGTGCGTCCTTGGCTTTCGGGACCAGCCAACACCACTTTTTGTGGTTAGTTTCTTATTCCCAGTCCCGAGCTCCCAGACTCATCAGCATTATTCCACCAAGGTGGAGGCTGCCAATGACTTCATGGTCAACCTGCATCCGTAGGCCTCCTATACCTACCACTTACTGGCCGTCTATTTGGAAGGCAACCACATGGCCATAGAGAGCGCGGGATACTTCCTCTGCGAGATGGGCCAAGAAAATACCGAGTGTCTCGTGAAGATACAAAACCAGTACAGCAACTGTGCCCTCTTCTCGGATGGGCAGAAGCTATCCCAAGATGAGTGAGGGGGCAGCTAAAGAAGGCACGTGAACCAGGCTCTTTTGGGTTTGCACATCCTGAGTGCGGCCCTCACAGCCCTCATCTTTGTGACTTCCTGGAGAGCCACGGCCTAGATGAGGAGGTGAGACTCTTCAGGAAGATGACCACCTGACTAGCCTTTGCTGGGCCCTTCTCATCCCCCTGGTATCAGGGATCCTGCCTGCGCCTCTCTCCACCTGCCAGGTAGCTTCGTAACCACCCTGGATCACTATCACAGGCTGTGGGCCAAATGCATGTAATAATAACACTTTTTGCAGCAGAAAATAGAATAAAAGAAAGTAAAAGCCAAGTAAAATGTGAACCCAAAATATACATGGTGCCATGGAAGTATATACCATATAGGGACCTCACCTGGTTTGTAGGGTTAAGAACACTTTTCCTGAGGAATTATTCATGACGGGGTCCCTTTGGGCCAGTCATTAGTCTTAGACGTCTACAACCTTCCTTTTGTGTTTCTAAAATAGTCCCTGAATTATTCTCACTTTTGGACCTTTGGCAACTCTTGGGCTGGCAATGCAGAATGCATGCTTGTAGCTGAAAAAACGGAAGTGATTTTTTAGGAAGTGATTTAATGAAAGTAAAGTGACGCTATTTCTATGGCAGTAAAATTCTACCTAGAAGATTCCTACCGGGCCACATCATAATCAGTATTCAAAGAAATAACAGGCGAGACTTGATACTTCATCTCTTGCTGGTTCTCTGACTTTCTGTGTCTGATAGGAGGTGCTGGCACCACAGCACGGTTGAAGGTTAAACCCCATTCATAGATACAAAGATGGGCAGACCCAAGCTTGAGTAAGCGTCAGAACCTAGAGGCTTGAGAAAGTCTTCGGGGTCCTGTCCGATGAGCGGTTTCTGACCTTGCTATACGCTAATTTCTTCCAGTTTGTATTACCGTGTAATTCAAACACTGTTCCACAAGTTGTGAAAGATAAGAGGAAACATGAAGGGATCTTTGGTCTCTCCTGAAAATGGACAGTATAGTAAGAGCAACAGAAAATTTTTAAAAATGTTTATGTTTTAGAGAGAGAGAGAGAGAGAGAGAGAGAGAGCGCGCGCAAGGATGTGAGCGGGGGAGGGGCAGAGAGAGACGGAGACAGAGGATCCGAAGTGGGCTCTGTGCTGACAGCAGACAGCCCAGTGTAGGGTTCAAACTCACAACCTGCGAGATCATGACCTGAGCCAAAGTCAGACGCTTAACCGACTAAGCCACCAGGCACCCCAAGAGCAACAGAAATTTATGTAAAGACCGAAATACAAGGCATATTAAGACTCATATTATGAGTTAGGGCTTATACGGAAGTCTACTTTGCTCCTTTGCTTCCCAGAAGGAGATCTGAGTCTGGCTGTGACCAATGACATACTTAAAAAAAATTTTTTTTAAATGTCTATTTTTTTGAGAGAGAGAAAGAGTGCAAGCAGGGGAAGGGCAGAGAGAGAGGGAGACACAGAATCCAAAGCAGGTTCTAGGCTCTGAGCTGTCAGCAGAGCCCGACGTGGGGCTCGAACCCACAAACTGTGAGATCATGACCTGAGCAGAAGTCAGATGCTTAACCGACTGAGCCACTCAGGCACCCCAGACCAGTGACATACTTTTAAGAGAATGTAAGAACCATCAATAAGTGTCCCTGTGAAGCATTCTATTTTCTTTTTTCTAAACAGATGTATTTACTTATTTATTTCTCAAAGTTTATTTTTCGTAATTGCTACACCCAATGTGGGGTTTGAACTCACAACCCCGAGATCAAGAGTCACATGCTCTATCTACTGAGCCAGCCAGGGGCCCCAGAAGCACTCTATCTTCTATGTCTGAAATACTTACTATTCCATGCAAGGAGACATTTATAGTCTGAGATCATCTGAAAAGGGAAGAAAATTTGGGTAGTGGAAGGAATAGTGTCAGCACCTGAGAAGAGTCTAAAGATTACCTCCTGGCTTCATTTAATCTTTTCATGTGATAGTAGTTTACATAATTTATGCTCCTTTTCAAGTCTTTATTACAAATATCAGCAAAAGAGGGAAGATATTTCAGAAATTAATACTTCTCCCAATTTATAAGCAAAAACATAAGTAGTCCTTCAAGAATATTGTGTCAGAAATATAATATGTTCCAAGATAAAATCACAATATTTTAAATAGCAATGTGCTAAAATACATGATTGTATTTTAAAAAATCAGAAAATGCAAACCGAGAGATATCCCACTCAATTTTGTTTTGCATTCAGCTTTAAATTAAATCTCAGTAACTATGCCAGAGACCTTAATAGATGATCCTATACATTCATCAAAATGACTCTGTGAGGTTGTATTATTTCCATTCTACAGATAAAGAAACTGATGTACAAAGTGGATGATAAATAACTTCTCAACATCACGTGGCATATAAAACTTCTGTATGTATCAACATAGCCTCTTACTCTTATGAAAATAATGTTTAGATAATGAAAGAAATGTCCCTTTCAGGTTTCTCACCAGGGGAGACTGACTTCACTTTTAGCCCCAGTTTCTAGTTTAGAATAGCATAAACACAAAACAGAATATAATGGGAAGTGCCTAATTCATTTTCCTACATTGATTTGTCTTTTAATGATGCCATTTTTTATGTATTCAGTAAGTACCCTCTAACTTGCCTTTCATCTTCTGACACATATGCTAGAAACTCCCCTGTTAACAAAAAAGAAAACACAAAGGAATTCCCCCGTTTTGAAAATTATTTTACAGGTGCCTGGGGGCTCAGTTGGTTGAGCATCCGGCTCTCGGTGTCCGCTCAGGTCACGATCTCACAGTTCGTGAGTCTCAGCCCCAATGTGTTTGACAGTAAAACTGGACACACGTCTCCTGGATTGTCAGAGAGGCGTCTTGAGAGCATCAGGAAAGATATGTAGGAGTACTAGTGGACACTTACAATAAACCAGGGCAGGAAAGCGAATCTCCCTTGTTGGAAAGATCACTGCAGCGGTAGACCAGGGGGTGGCTGCAAAGAACAGAGCGGGACTCTCATCATTAACGCCCCTCATGCTGTACTCCATTTATTCCGTGTACCTGCTACCAATGACACGGCCAGTTTTAAAATAATGAGAATTTGCCTAAGTCCGGTATTAATGACCAATTGGGAAAGACACACAGTAGTAAGATTATCCCCCAAATGAGAAACGGTCAACACCAACCTCCAAGGGGTCCATCAGCCACAGCATTTTGGGTTTTTTTTTTTTTTTTTTTTTTTTTTTTTTTTTTTTTTTTTGCACTGTTCCTTTTCTCTAGGTCTATAGAATACTGGTCGGCATTAATTTAACAAGTTGTGTTTTTTTAAGTTGTTTTTCAAGATAATTTAGGGATTTATTGACTCGTGAAACTATAACAGGTTTTATCAGGAAAAGCCTGCATCTATGTGATCTATAGTTGCTTTTCAAACTGCCATAGCATTTCTAAATCAAGCCCCGGTGGTTAATTAACATGTGGAAATGAGAAGATATCATTATTCTCTCTATATCCAAATTGTTTCCATTGTAGTCTGTGTGGCAATTCTACTTGAGAAAGGATTTGAAACATTCATGAATGTCTTTAAGGCTTGTAAGCAACTCATTATTTTCAGACTGTATGAGAATGGTAATATAAAAATCCTAAATCTGTAAGTCCAAGTTGAGGACCTTGCCAAGTTCCTCCGAGACTAGAATTACTGACAAATCCCTACGGAAGCAATTTCTATTACTGCAGCATTAAAGTATTCTCCTGGCAGTGAACCCCATTACAAAACGAGCATTGAATGTGGGGGGACAAAATCAGCATATCCTATCCTTATAACAGCTACCAGGTTTTTCTAGATAGAAGTTCTACTTCAGAAAAAAATTTAAATATATCTTTTACCGGTCATGAACAGAGAACAAACTGGTGGTTGCCAGAGGGGAGGTGGGTGGGGGATGGGTGAGATAGGTGAAGGGGATTAAGAGGTATAAACTTCCAGTTATAAAATAAATAAGAGATGGGGGCGCCTGACTGGCTCAGTAGGTTAAGCGTCCGACTCTTGACTTCTGCTCCACGATCTCATGGTTCACGGGATCAAGCCCGGGACCCCATACTGACAGCGTGGAGGCTGCTTGGGATTCTCTCTCCCTCCCTCTCTGCCCCTTCCCCGCTCACCCGCACTCTCTCTCTCTCTCAAAATAAATGAACTTCAAAAAAAGAGTACAAGTATCATGATAAGCATGAAGTAATGTACAGAATCGTCAAATCACTATACTGTATACCTGAAACGAATATAGCTTTGCAGGTCGATTATACTTGAATAATAAGTGAAAAAGGAATGCTGAGAAAAAAACGTAATATTGAGACAAATATTAAAGCAAAGAAAATATCTACAGTTTAATGAGCCAAAGATGAAAATCGACATGCTTGTATGTTTCCCACATTTTTTCTACTTGAACGTAGTAAGTACGTGCCTACATTTTACCCACACATTGGGATCCTACTCTACAGGCTCCTACTTTATAGAAATTTTTCACTTGACAATACACCATCACCATTTTCCCATGATATTAGATGTTTTTTAAAGCATTATTCTTTTTTAAATTTATTTATTTG
The DNA here is from genome assembly GCF_014898765.1 of Herpailurus yagouaroundi. Taxonomy (NCBI): domain Eukaryota; kingdom Metazoa; phylum Chordata; class Mammalia; order Carnivora; family Felidae; genus Herpailurus; species Herpailurus yagouaroundi. The sequence continues at coordinate 464,991 of NW_024420310.1, read as the reverse complement.
TTTTGGAGAGAAAAAGAGGCATGAGTGGGGGAGGGGCAGAGAGAGAGAGGGACGCAGAGAATTCCAGGCAGGCTCTGCCCTGTGGGCACAGAGCCCGATTTGGGGCTCGATCCCGCCAACTGTTAGATCATGACCTGAGCCGAAACCCACTGAGCCGCCCAGGCACCCCCAAAGCATTATTCTTACACCTACATAGTGGCTGTATGTGTAAGGCCATAGCTTAGATATTGGTGTAGCAGAAACTGCATGTTTTCTTTCGATTACTTAACTCATATGCTATGATTTAATCTTTTAGAGAAGCTTTGTGTTTTTCACTTATTTGAACCTAACATATTTTCCCAAAATATCCCTTTCCAAATAGGCCGTAACTTCTAAATGTTTTACCTGGCATCGTTTGGAGCACTAGTGTACAAAAGACTTTAAAGCAGATAAATTATGTCCGAGAATTTTTTCAACTGGGAGTCATTTTTTCCACCCAATATTTGACAGAGAGCATATACAAAACGAGCATCCCTAAATGCTCTGTAAAGCTTTCTCTGGAGAAACAGTAAAACCCAAGTATGTGAGATATACTTTTAATGAATTAATCTATTGTCGTTACACAGGTAGCAAAGAAGGAAGTTTTCATTCATCATTATCCATACAATTCATGTGTATTCTTAAGTATAAACAACACGATTCGAAAAGCCGTGAGTATATGAATAAGAGACTAGAACAGACCTGTTTCTGAAATACTCAGGATAATCTGAAATATATTCATCCTGTCTGCTTCTTCATAATTTGCTCAAAAGCACGGGATATCTTTAATTCTCAAAGTTGAAACACAACATTTGTTTTATCTACACTTTAATAAATGGATGCAGTAATTTCTTAAAGGTAAAAAACTAAGACTCAAGGAAATGAGTTCCTAAAATATCTAATATTTTTTCTTTTATCCATAATCATTGTTGTAAACCACACTAAGTTTTACAAAAATATCCATGTGTCCAACACTTTGCCCCACATTCGGGTGACTGTACGAGTGCATATGAACGGTGCACGCAAATATGGTTTTAAATCGCTCAGCAATGAATGGAGAAGCTTGACCAACAAGCCAAATGCTGTTCAGACAGAAGAGTCTGTTGACATTTTCCAGGAAGCTATCCAGAGGCCCCCAGCAACCTCTCAAGAATACCACCACAGTAACACTATGAGATACAGTTTTCTTCAGAATTTCAGTAAATAACAATTACAGTGAACATTTACTTAAGTAGCCTGGCACTTAGCATAGCGTGAAGTCCTTCATCTAGCTTCAACATCACCATAAGCCCATACTGTAGGAGCTAGGATCACGACAAAATCTTAAGAAGTCTCTCTGGAGCACCGTCGGGGAAAACCAGGAGACTGGTTTGGGCAGACACCCATGGGTGACAGAGCTTTTGCAAAAATTGGGCCTTCCTGAGAAGAGATTCCAGCGCTCGGCTGGAGGAAACAAAGCAGAACAAAACAACACAACAAAAAAACCCAGAAACCGAGTTTGGACACAGTGAAGAAGGTAAGAGGAACTTTGCCCGCACTGCCTTTCCCCAGGGCAGCAGAGTGCCGGCTGAACGAAGTGACAGTGACCTCTCTCGTGGTGCGAAGGGGGAGAAGTGAGTGAGCATCCGGGTGCTCCAGCTGTGTGTGAAGCTGGTTCTCTCCAGAGGCACCTCTGCGACTTAAATGGGACTGCCATGTATGAGGAAAGGTTGGGGGGGGGGGGCGGAGGGGGGATTGGGCAAGAGGCAGGTAAGACTATCAAAGGGACTCCAGCAGGAAGCCCACCCATTGGACACTGGGAGAAACTCACCCAAGGATCCCTGGTCCATGGGACACCCCCAAGGCCCCAAGTTCCAAACCCACACCACCCCCCGCTCTGTGGTTGGCTCCTCGTGTGCACTCCAGGGCAAGGGAGTGAGTGAGCTCCTGTAAACCGGCCTGTGGGCAAGGGAAAAACCACAAATTTGAGCTGTCGTGCCACCTTCTGGAAAACAAAAGAGACGCTTCCGGCAACCAGCCTGGGGATTTCTAAGAACCAGAGAAGATCTATACAAGCTTAAGAATTCTGCCACCAGAGGGAGTAGGAAGTGTGCAGTAGGTATATCCGTACAAGGTTGGAGTAAGTCCCAGATACAAGCAACGGCCAGTGAAAAATAATCTCCCACCTGAAGAGAACAATAAAGATTTGGGAAGGCGTCTAATACTTCAAACACAAAAACAACACAGCTCAACAAAGGTATCCTTCAGATATGAAGGGGGGAAATAAAGACTTTCCCCGAAAAACAAAAGCTAAGTGGGTTCATCACCACCAGACTTGCCTTGCAAGAAATACTGAAAGGAGTTCTTCGAGCTGAAGTAAAAAGATACTAATTAGTAACATAAAAACATACGGAAACATATAACACTCACCATAAAGGTAAATATACATACAGTTACATTTAGAAAACTCTTATTAACCATTTAACTATAGTATAAAAAGTAAAGAAAATAATATTAAAAATAACTATAGGGGTGCTTGGGTGGGTCAGTGGGTGAAGCATCTGACTCTTGATCTGGGCTCAGGTCATGATCCCTCAGTCGTGAGATCGAGTCCTCCGTCAGGCTCCGTGCTGACAGTGCAGTCTGCTTGGGATTCTCTCTCTCTCTCTCTCTCTCTCTCTCTCTCTCTCTGCCTCTCCCCTGCTCTGTCTCACTTTCTCTCTCTTGCTCTCAAAAGAAAAAAAATAAACATTACAAAAAATTAAAAATAACTACAGCTATTGTAATTTGGTAAAGAATCCACAATATAAAAAGAGGTTATTGTGATATTGAAAACACAAAAGAGGGAATAAATGCAGAGCTTTTGTATGTGATTAAAGTTAAGTTGCTATTAGCTTAAACTGGCTTGTTTTATGTATGAAATGTTTTACGTAAGCCTCACTGTCACTACAAAGGAAACACGTCTACTAAACTTACAAAAAAAGAAACAGACCGAAAGCAGAGGGAAAGTGACCAGTTCATAAAGATAAGCAGAAAGAAAGGGGGAAAAAGAACAATGGGAACTATAAAACAAACATAATGCAATTAGTAAGATAATAACTCGGAAGGTAAATAAAATGAATTCACCCATCAAAAGGCACACAGTGGCTGGGTGGCTGGAGATAAACAGCCTGTTGCCTACAGGAGACTCTCTTCAGATTAAGGACATGCATAGACTCAAAGTGAAAAGATGGAAAATGCAGTAAAAGGATAGTCAATGCAGGTGGAAACCAAAAGAAAGCGGACACAGCTATACTTACATCAGATGAGACAGACTTTAAGCCAAAAATAGTAATAAGAGACCAAGAAGGTCATTATATAGTGATAAAGGGGTCACTTTGTCAAGAAACACTGCAATCACAATTATATGTACACCCAACAGGAGAGTATCTAAATATATGAAGCAAATACTAACAGATCTGAAGGGAGAAATAGACAGCAATACAATGATAGGAGAGGACTTCATTACCCCACTTTCAACAATGGACACATGATCCAGACAGAAAATCAACAAGAAAACATAGGACTTGAATCACACATTAGATCAAGTGGATTTAACAGATGTATACAGAATATTCCATTCAACAGCGGCAGAATACACATAATTATCAAGTGCACATGGAACACTCTCCAGGACAGATCATATGATAGGCCACACAACAAGTCAGCAAATTCAAGAAGATTGAAATCCCAAGTATCTTTTCTGACCGCAATGGTAAAAAACTACAAATCAACAAGCTGGAAACTGGAAAACTTACAAGCATGTGGATACCAGAAAATACACTCCTGAACAACCATAATATGTAAAAGAAAAAGTCAAAAGTGAAATCAGAAAATACATCAAAACAAATGAAAATGAAAACCCACTAAAACCTATGCGATGCTATAAAAGCAGTTCTTACAAGGATATTTATAGTGATAAATGCATATATTAAAAAAAATAGAAAGCTCTTTGGGGCACCTGGGTGGCTCAGTAGGTTAAGCATCCAACTTTGGCTCAGGTCATGATTTACAGTTCATGAGTTTGAGCCCCACATCAGGCTCTGGTGCTGACAGCTCACAGCCTGGAGCCTGCTTCAGATTCTCTCTCTCTCTCTGTCTCTCTCTGTCTCTCTGTCTCTGTCTCTGTCTCTCTCTCTCTCTCTCTCTCTCTCTCTCTCAAAAATAAATAAACATTAAAAAAATTTAAAAAAAGAAAATAGAAAGCTCTCAAATAACCAACCTAGCTTTACACCTCCAGGAACTAGAAAAAGAACAAACTAAGTCCAAAGTCTGCAGCAGGAAGGAAGTAACAAAGATCAAAGTAGAAATAAATAAAATAGAGACCAGAAAAACAAGAGCTGGTTTTCTGTAAATGATAAACAAAACTGACAAACCTTTAGTTAGACTAGATAAGAAAATAAGAGAGAAGACTCAAATAAATAAAATTAGAAATGACAGAGGATACAAGTGATAGCACAGTACTGCAAGGATTAGGAGACTACTATGAACAATTATACACCAAAAGAACGCATAACCTAGAATAAATGCATAAATTCCAAAACACTGAAGGGTGGGCAATACTCCCAAATGCATCAGGCCAGCTTTACCCTGATATTAAAGCCAGAGAAGGACACTAAAAGCAAAGAAACTATATTCCAATATCTCTGATGAATACAGATGCAAAAGTTCTCAACAAAATATTAGTAAACTTCATCACTTTATTTTTTAAGTTTATTTATTTATTTTGAGACAGAGAACACGGGCAGGGGAGGGGCAGAGAGACAGAATCCCACTGTTAGTGCAGAGCCCGACATGGGGCTTGGATCGTGGCCTGAGCCAAGATCAAGGGTCAGATACCCAACCGACTAAGCCACCCAGGTGCCCTTCATCACTTCATTTTATACCTTATTGTACTGCATCTGGATTCTATGCTTCATAGTGCTTTGATTCAAATTATCAGTGGGCTCCTTATCCAAAGACATTAGTCATGCCTTCCCTTATTCGACCTCATTTCTGCATTGGACACTCATGATTCTCATCACTTCTTGAAATGTTCGACTCTCCTGGCGTTAGTTGACTTCATACCACCCTTCTAGTTCTTCCTTCCCCCACTCCTTAGAGGTGCTTAAAAATGTTTTAGTTTTTGCCCAGTGTTCTTTTTATTCTACCGTCTGTAGGAAATCCCATCAACTCTTTGGCTTCAACTACAACTATATACTAGTATCTTCCGGGTTTCTGTTGGCCTGCTGGATAGTTCTACCTAGGTCAAACTTTTTCTCTTAGTCCCACATCCACTGGTGACAAGTAGGCTTTGAAACTCTTACACTTCCGGCTCACTTACCATCTGCTTCGTCGCCTATTTCTGAACAATCTACCTTCTAAATATTTCTAAATCTGCCTCCGTTTCTTCATCCCTACGAATGCCATCCGATTTCATGATCTCACTGACTCTTTCCTAGACATGAACCAAGCCCAAAATGATCTTACCTTAATACTGCTCTCATTTGAGCTGAATCATATAGTCCATGCGAAGCCAACGAAATGTTTTCAAAAGGGAAGTGACATGATAAGATGAGAATTAAAGAAAAAAAGGGGCGCCTGGGTGGCTCAGTCGGTTAAGCATCCGACTTTGGCTCAGATCATGATCTCACACTCCGTGAGTTCGAGCCCTGTGATGGGCTCTATGCTGACAGCTCAGAGCCTGGAGCCTGCTTCGGATTCTGTGTCTCCCTCTCTCTCTGCCCCTCCCCTCCTCATGCTCTGTCTCTATCTCAAAAATAAATAAAAAACGTATTAAAAATTTGAAAAAAAGCCATGAAACAAAGCAATATTTATTTTACTAATCTTTCGGGGAATTAACCTTGATGCTGTCTCCCTTTCTGCCCATTTCTACCACATCTCATATACTCCCCAATATGGTCCCACCCCACCTTTCCTATTTACAGATCATTTTCCCAATTTAGATACAGTCAACTCAATAACTCCCTCTTCAAATACAACCTCATTTCCCCTCAAGTATGCTTAGCAAATCTGCTATTCAAATTTCCCCTTTGAATAGGAATTAAACATTTAACATAGAGTCAGTGATTCGGAGGATAAAAGACACCTTAGATTCATCTCTCGGCAATTAGAAGTTATAAGTGTGGGCATTGATCACTTCCCACCGTAGACTTCTCTCAGGCCATCACTTTCCTCTGACCTTGGTCTGCTACTTTCCTCCTCATCCCACGAAGAAACTATCAACACGAATGCTATCCTGTTCCTTTCCTCTTTGTACAGCAAAGTGATACCCTCTGTTCCACATTTCCATTGTGCCCGGCACAAGTGCTTCGTATGTGTTAGCTTGATGAAAATGTAAAAACCCTATAAGATGGATATTATTTTCCCCATTTGAAAAACTGTGTTAACCAAAGCACACGAGACATGAAGTCAACTGCCAAATTCATGTAACTACTATTGTTGTGATTTCTGAAAAATAATGTTAATTATTTCTGTCTACTTACTCCAAGCGGTTAAATGGTTTTTTTATTTGTGGTTTATGGGGCGGATAAAAAGGAGGGGGGAGATTTGAGACATCGAATTGCTGTATTAAAATGTGATCACTTCCAAGTCTGCATTGGACTGCTTTAGAATACCAAATAAGTAGAAGACATTACACTTCTAATAAATGTTGTCTTAATTTTGTTTCTTGGAACTAAATAATTTTAGTATTTTTACACCAAAATAAATGCATTTGTGTTTTTGTTTTGCTTTTCTGGGGCTTTTTTTCCTGTTTAGTTATGGGATGTCCAATTCTTTGAAGGAAACCTAAATATTTTTATGGTTCTTTTACATTTTATGTTGATTTGCATTATAAAAACCAAGCTGTGTCTTAACATAATTGCTAATGGGGCGCCTGGGTGGCGCAGTCGGTTAAGCGTCCGACTTCAGCCAGGTCACGATCTCGCGGTCCGTGAGTTCGAGCCCCGCGTCGGGCTCTGGGCTGATGGCTCAGAGCCTGGAGCCTGTTTCCGATTCTGTGTCTCCCTCTCTCTCTGCCCCTCCCCCGTTCATGCTCTGTCTCTCTCTGTCCCAAAAATAAATAAACGTTGAAAAAAAAAATTAAAAAAAAAACATAATTGCTAAATATCTGGTAATTGCTGGTAGTTTATGAACCTAATTTCAGAGTTAGCATTTTTATTGATTATTGTAATTATCTTCAACAACAGGTTAATTATTCCTGGAACACGCATGATATTTTGACATATGCACACTTCACAGAATTAAAGTCTCGTTACATCTTAAAGTTTGAAGAAACCTTTAAGGTCAACTAACCAACCTTAACATTTAAGTTTTAAATAATCCCCATTCAAAACATATACATGACCCAGACGACCCACCCGCAAAACAGAAAATGAAGGACGTTGGCCAGTCGTCGCCATGAGAGGAAAAGTGATCAGAAAATTTAGCTAAAAATAGGGGCACCTGGGTGGCTCAGTCAGCTCAGCATCCGACTCTTCATTTTGGCCCAGGTCGTGATCTCACAGTGTATGAATTCGAGCCCCATGTCGGGCTCCACAGTGTCAGCGTGGAGCCCGCTTCGGATTCTCTGTCCTCTCCCTCTGCCCCTCTCTCGCTCACAGGTGTGTGTGCGCACGCTCCTTCTCTCTCTGAATAAGTAAATACGCTTTAAAAAATTTTAGCCCAAAACAAAGTGACTACCTCCGCGAGCTTAGTAACGAGAGTACTCATTACGTGCCAAAGATTGTTCTAAGTGCTTACGTGTATGGACTCATGCGATCCCGGAGGAAGATGTTATGACTAAATATGACCCATTTTATAGATGATGAACGTGAGGTACAGGGACGTAACATAAATGTATTCAAGGACACGCAACTAGTTAACGACAGCTAGGTTTCAGAGTCAGGCTGTGTCTGTGATTCTAGAGGCCATGCATTTAATGGCTCCACTATTTCTTCTTGAGTCTGGGGAAAAAGCATTGGGACAACTGCTCAGTGGTGGACTTTAGATTTTTCACATTGATTTTCACCCTTTCTCTATTTCTGACAGACCGGATGATGCTAGGAGGTTCACAGGGCTTTGTTGCCAAATCATTCTACTTGGCGAGAACAGGAAATACAGGATGCCCGTATTGACTCACAGAACATCTGTGTTCTACACTCGGTTGGAACTTTTGTGTTTTGAAGAATATATTTATTCTTACCATTAGAAATTCACAGCTTCGGCTGCGAGTGGAATCAACCTCGGTCATTCTGCGACACTCCATGTTTGAAAAGAATATGCATCGTTTCTTCAATCGGCTGGATTTCTTTCCGTAATGATATGCTGCACCGCTCGGCTCTGAACGTCTTTGTAGCCCATCTCATTTGAATGGGACTATTAATAGTCCGGATGTTTCAACAAACAGTATCAATCGTTTCAGTGTTGACATATTGACAAATGATTTGATATGTAGAAAAGGAAACTATCATCAAAGACAACCAAATTACATCTTTCAGCTGTTCATGGAAGAAAATAACGGTAATCTAATTTAAGGTTTCGACGAGGATTAACAACTACGCTGGGTGAGAAGTACCCGACGAGCACAACCCAGTCATAAGTTAGCAGTTGAGACCGGCGATAAAACAAGATGCTCCAGTTAAGAATATTTTATCATCCCCGAATGAAGCAGCAATCCCACATTTGTGGTATGAGAGGCGTAACTCTGAAGATTGGCTTCTCACATCGGCTCGGTGTGCAAAGGTCACGGTATGCTTTGACAGGGACACGCTTTGCGAGGATTTTCTAGGCAGGGTGTAGATCGCACCCTGTACTACTACTGTGATGAAAATCTCCAGAATTTGCCTTACATTAATATCATCGATAGATGACAGAAGTGGTAGACACCGATTTAATGTTATGAAACAAAGGCATATTGTAAAATGTAACCAGGGAATAGAGTAATCTCACCCTTAATTACATGCATATAAGAATGTCCACTTTCTGCGGCGCCTGGGTGGCTCAGTCGGTTAAGCGGCCGACTTCAGCTCAGGTCATGATCTCACGGCTCGTGAGTTCAAGCCTCACGCCGGGCTCTGTCCTGACAGCTCAGAGCCTGGAGCCTGCTTCGGATTCTGTGTGTGTGTGTCTCTCTCTTTGCCCCTCCCCCCACCCCTCTCCCTCTCTCAAAAGTAAATATTAAAAATTTTTTTTAATTCAAAAAAGAATTTACACATTATTTCCATGTGAATCAAAAACACTAATTTTAATATGTGGTAAGCTTTGTCTGTCCAAAGAAGGTGACACTTCAAAATAAGACTTATTCCAATACAGTGCTCAGAACATGTTTGGAATTCATCATTTGGAATTTTCTGAAAGCCACTCGAGAAACGTGTCTAAGGAATTATTATACCTCGTTTTAGAAAAAGAAATTGTCAATCTTCCACGTAGTAGAGTAATTTCACAGTACTTTCTAGTTTTCAGTTAAAAACCTCGTAGCCAGCCGCAAATGAGGAGAGCAACACAAAAATGGTGACTGGTGCGTGGAAGATGCTAAATTAATGTTTTGTGGGTAAATGAGTAAGTGAGACACAAGCTCCGGAGATAATTCACAAAGGAAGCTTCATGAATTATTTGAGCAGGAGCTTCATCGCTGAAAGAAGGTTCTGTTCTCCCATGTGTACCACTTAGAAGGGGATGACACTTACTTGGATGGATGACTTCAAACCTTCACATTAGAAAATCAATCACCTTATTTTCAAGTCACACTTGGTATATCCAGAGTTTAACTTCTCTTCCAAGACTTGTTCGGAATTTGAATTTATTCAAATGTATTTTATATTTTGTAAGGCAAATCAGAAGTTATCTACTGCCTTATAAATAATGCATCGGGAATAGGAATAGATGTAGTAACATGAAGTTGGTCTATTATGAGTGAAAAATATTTAACACCCATTCTGTCCAAATACAACTGAAAAACATCAGCGATTCTCCGTTCCCTTTGGCCTCTTTTTATGACAGTTACCCCATTAGGCGGCTGCCAGCGTAGCAATGCCACCATGAGGTTCTCAGGCAGACTCTTCTATTCGGATAGTCCAGGAAAAGTGAGCAAACCTTACTAACCAACGGGCTGACTTCAGTGAAATGGCCAGGAATTTTTGGTGGTCCATCTAACGCTGGGTTACGAGTTTGTTTGAATTTTTCCAAGTTCTCAACCAATCATTTGGATCCAATAGACACCCAGTTGGGGCAAAACAGAACAGAACAAATAGACAAGGACTGGATTGGAGCCCTGGAATTCTGCCAATCCCGGGAGCACAGTATAACGAAAAGATGACTCTTCTAGGCGTTTCAACGACTAGAACACCCCGAGGCTCACTCATGTATTTGGATGCCAGTTATTGCTGTAATGGCTCCTTCTCCAAGGTATCCAGGAGTTCCATGGAAACAGTACGTGAAGTAAACGGAGTTATCCTTTCTCTTGGTGCCAATGCAGGGATTATAGTATAATCAACTTCCTTTTTGTGTTTGCAGTACAAGCTTATCCTTAATCTCAAAGATTTGGGATCGAAAGGACACCGTGCCCTCACAGAATCCATGGGATGTGTTGTCCTACTGGTAATTTTGAAAATGCATATTAAGTAGCTAATGAAACTCTCGATAGCATGCTGAATTGCTTGTTATTTCTTTCTGTCTGATTATTCTGTATTATTCAGATTTGCACTTGCAATCCAAAAATGCATTTCTTTCTACTAAGGTCAAAGAGAAACCGGGACTTCTGCTGATAGGCACACCATAAAATCGTCACACGCTCCATCGTAGCTTTGGCCCAAGGAAGTTGCCAATGCGGCCAAGGATTATTTGTGTCCTGAGAAGAAACTGCCATTATAATTTCCTACAATTTAGGATACCTAGAGAGAAAAACATGAGGAAGTAAATCGCCCACAGTTAAGACATGGAACCAGAACTGGAACGTATCTTGTCCTAACACAGAACTTTCTCTGGAGGCTGAGAAGCCCTGAGGTAAAAATCAGAGGGCTCGCGAATTTGTGTTTTGTATTTTGTTTGATGAGGTGGAAGCATATCATGGAGAACACAAGGTAATATTCCCAAAGATGATAAATTCTCAAAAATCTCATGGACAAAGTATTATTACCCCCACGACTGCCTTGACTCTGATAGCACGTTGAAAAAAAAGAACTGTTAAGAAGGACTGCTTACGCATACTCTCAAACTCACCACTAAATTTCATCCTCACCGTCACCAAAATCATTTAAGCTCTTATCATTCTTACTTGCGCATTTGAAGATGAAATGAATTAGTACACATAAAATGCCTGGAACAGTATCTGGAACAGCATGATTCACCCTACCGCCCATCCAACATGTGCCCGCAGGCATAACAGGAAACAAAAAGATCTAGCAGTATAGCAAGGGCCATAAAGAAGTCACAAATCAGGATGATAGGGCTAAGAAAAGTTATTTTTGTTATTACCCATTTCGTCCTTCATTCGTGGATATAAATTAGCTCACACTTTGCTCACAACCTTTTAAGGTAAGCTGCATAGATGTTCCTTTGAGCCCTTACGTAGGAGTTTATAGTTTAAGAAGTGCTTTCGTAGACACTGCCTCATTTATTATAACCCTCAAAACAGCTTTGTCGTGGAGATGTTGGCATTGTTTTCATTGCACAGAAAGGATACAGGTTTAGAAAGGATGCTTCATATGGCCGGACAAATGGCGGAGGTGTTCTCCTGCACGGGCAGGATGAGGAAATGGAGTTCCAGGAAGATAGAGACAGGCCCCAGGTCACAGACCAGTTAGTAGAAGTCCAATTTGAGGTTATATTTTGTAAAGGCATATTCTGGACAACAGGTCCACAGCTCGCCAGGGATGGAAGGGTCAATGCATCTATTACCCACACTCGCTGATCCCTGGGATAGCTGTTAGTATCTATAAAAGAACTTACTCTATAGGACTTAAAATTTTTTTCAAAGTATATTTGAGAGAGAGACAGAGACAGAGACAGAGAGACAGAGAGACAGAGTGCGAGTGAAGGAAGCGCAAAGAGAGGGAGACACAGAATCCGAAGCAGGCTCCAGGCTCCGGGCTGTCAGCTCACAGCTCAACATTGGGGCTCGAACTCACAAACCATGAGATCATGACCTGAGCCGAAGTTGGGCACTTAACCTACTGAGCCACGCGGGCGCCCCTCTATAGGACTTTTTAGAAGATGCGCTGGTATTTGCCATAAGTGCTTTCGGGGCCTATTTACATAGCACGAATCTCGTTTGGCACCCAGTACGGCCTTTACAAATAAGAAAAATGATGACCGTGATTGACATTTTTAAAAGTATCTTCAAGAAGGGATTAGCAAATAAATCATTAACTTCCATCGGGAGGCTCACCCTTCCTCGTTTGGTATTTATAGTAAGAGTGCATTCTTTCAGAGCGCACTGTTTTACATTAAACACTGGGGGAATATTTCAAATTAGTCTCTTACAGGGACTTATTATTATTAGAATGCCAGAAATATATTCAAGTATGGTACTGTTAATCAGAATAAATTTCTCTGCTGCTTGTCTCGCTATAAGATCTACAGTATTATTCGTGGGCTGATGTAGGAATAATTAGGCAGATAGGTGATTTTTTTCCCTAAATACTCAAACGAATTACAATTAAAGAAATAGAATGGTGAAAATAGTTAGGTATTCACTTGAACTTGTCTCCCATTTAGAATGTTCCTGAGTTCTAATTTAAATATGGCTTCTAAGTAAACTTAAAAGAGAAAAAAACGTGTATTACTGCTAAAAGCGTAGGACCTGGTCTGGACATGATGTGAATATATAATAATTAGAAAAGAAAGTTGGGATGTATGGTTTGTTTGTTTTTTCTTTTTTTTTGGTTATGGGTTACAAAGCCTTTGGTAGAGACCTTATCTATTTATGAACAAAAAGTCAAGATTTTAAAGCATTGCTAATCTCTGTCCATCAAAATTCAGGTCAAATATGCAGAGTATGAAAGCTGTACACAAACATTTTAACAACAGTTATCTTAAGAGTGGCGTGGTAGAGGGGCGCCTGGGTGGCTCAGTCGGTTAGGCGTCCGACTTCAGCCAGGTCACGATCTCGCAGTCCGTGAGTTCGAGCCCCGCGTCAGGCTCTGGGCTGATGGCTCGGAGTCTGGAGCCTGTTTCCGATTCTGTGTCTCCCTCTCTCTCTGCCCCTCCCCCGTTCATGTTCTGTCTCTCTCTGTCCCAAAAATAAATAAACGTTGAAAAAAAAAAATTAAAAAAAAAAAAAGAAAACTCGAAGATAAATAAGATCAGAAGCTAGGCTTCATACTGGCCCCTTAAGACCACAGTGTACCTTCCTTAACATCTGTTAAGGACAAATGCGTACTCTGGACCCGTATTTAATTTGCTGTTCCATGCTCTGTGGTGATTCCAAGATCCCTACCCACAGCTTTGACATCTGGCTCCTGGCTTCGATCTCTGTTCCACAGCAACTTGCAAGGGACTTCCACCTACCGCAGAAGATCCAGTGTCAGGCACACATCATCAAGTACGTTCTGTTCTTAAAGGCTGGAAGTGGGAGAAGTCTGTTTGGTGGTTTTCTTTCGTAGACCAGCTTGTCTTCACATATGGGCTTTCCCTCATGCTGTCCTCCATTTTGCAATGGCCTCAACTTCATTTGCAGGGAATTACCATCTTTCATCTGTTTCTCCAGGTATTCCTCATTGCCGACAAATGCAAATAGGGTTTTTGCTCGAAACCCCTGCTGATGGACACACAATCCGCATTGCTGCTCAAATTATTATGAGCACTTGGCTGAAGTGGCTGCGTAGAAGCCATTTCATAAAACATTCTCTCCTCCTGCGGAGAGTGGGACAAGAATACGACGCGATTTCTCAATCTCTCCCCCATCCAAATAAGACAGTGTCAGGGTGAACAGGTCACAACAAAGAATGAGGACTTTTCCAAGTTCACGCTCAGGAGCTCTGGTAAATCCATGCCTATGTCACACAGGTCACTGTGGGAAAAGGGCGATTAAGAGTCGGTCTGGGGGCGCCTGGGTGGCTCAGTCGGGTGAGCATTTCACTCTTGATTTTGGCTCAGGTCATGATCTCACGACTGTGGGAAATACAGCTCAACTCGGGCTGAGCATGGAGCCTGCTTGGGATTCATATACTCTCTCTCTCTCTCTCTCTCTCCCTCTCTCTCAATAAACAAACATTATTTAAAAAAAAGGATATTTAAGGAGCGCCTCAGTGGCTCAGTTGGTTAAGCATCCGACTTGAGCTCAGTCATGATCTCATGGTCCCGTGAGTTCAAGCCCTGCATCGGGTTTCCTGCTGACAGCACTGAGCCCGCTCGGGATTCCCTCCCAATCTCTCTCTCTCTCTGTCTCTCTGCCCCTCCCCCCACTTGTGCACTCACAAACATTCTGTCTGTCTCAAAATAAATAAACTTAAGAAATTAAATAAATAAAATTAAATTAAAAAATAATATTAAAAAAAGCGTAGTTCTGACTCCTTGCTTCGACAGAGCAGTTCTGATTTGTGTCTTTATAAACTGTGCTTGTATAATACTTTGTTTTAAAAAGGGTCCATGAGGAAAGCAACGTTTCAAATCGCTGAGCAGTACAATAAGCAGAGGTTCTGAAATCAGATTCGGTCCGATCCTGGGTGAAGCTATGAAACCTTGAGTGAGTAAGTGAACTAAGCTTCGGTTTCCTCGTTTGTAAAATACGGATAGATGAAGGCATGCATCAATGTCCCTAGAATATGGCAGGAATTTAGTAAAGGGTGACATTTGTATTTGTTATTATTACACAGACTAATGGGATACGTAATACATGATGTTTATCTTCAGAAATTTGTCGAGTATCATTATGTGAAAAGCAAAAGACCTATTCGTTGCCCTTGAAAACGTTGCAGCCTAATTGGTGAGATGATACACAGCATTAAAAAAATCAACAATCAAACAGGGCCAAGAACTAAGTGACTTGGATTCCCAGGCTGTGGAAAGAAAAGACTTGAATTAAAAAAATGAATACGTTCAAGCACATGACCTCATTTCTCTTGGCACAAGTCTCTGTGTGCCCACATTGTGAAGACTGTCCCCAAATTGAGAGATTGAAACAATCACTAATTTACTGACTGTAGTATAATATCTTCATTTAACAGGAGAACAGTGAGCGCCAAGGGCAGACAGCCATCGATGGTGCTCCCGAAAGGACAAACAATGAGAAGATATGCTCCCAGCACAGATTTTGTCCTGTGTCTCCACACTATCATACTATGTGCAACATGCTTGAGCCAAACAAAACCAGCTATTTCGATGTGCTGAAGGATACTAGCCGAGGGTAGGCTCTACGGAAGGGGGTAGGAGGGATATGTACCAGCCATTGTTCACAGGGACAGTGCTTTATGGAGAGGCCCCATAAATGTCACGGACTTGGTTTCCATTTACTAACTCTCCAGAAATGGTGAAAACGTTAAAACGACAACGTGGCAGGGGAGGAAGCAGGCACAGAGAATATTATGAGAAATCAGTCCATAAACCAGGAAGAGCTGACCGATGAGCATGACCCACCGGCAGGGTCGCTCGAGGATGATGCCGTGTCACTCTCCTGGTGTCACTTCTTCACTCAGCGGTAGTACCGAGTGCCGTTCTGAGGCCAACACAGCAAACGAGACGAGGCTGCCGCTCTTCAGGAAGTGACAGCTTTACTCAGCGATACAAACAAGTAATCAGCAGTGGGGCAATAATGACTCTGGTGGGGGGCCGGTAAAGGTCACGGCGGAAGTTCAGCTAGTGGGGCATTTAAGCCAGTTCTGGGCATCAGGGGTAGCCTGAGGAGGACACAATATCAAAGGTGAGATGCAAAGGAGGAATAAGAATGAACCAGGTGACTAAGCAGGAAGAACAAGGAACAGAGTTCCAAGGACACGGTGATTAGTTGCACCCAAGGTCCAGATGCAGAAAGGATGATGCTGTTCTGGATGACTATACACACACACACACACACACACACACACACACACACACACCCCGAAGGGGGAAGCAAATGGGACAGGAGAAGTGAGAAAGGGAAAGGTTAGAAAGGGTCTCGAAAACCATGTTGAGGGCAACGGGGGAACTACAGAATGATTTTAAGCAGGTGTTTATCATGAGCAGGTCTGTTGTGGAACAATTACTCTAGAAGAAAGGGCCACACACCTACATACCACTTATGGGACAGTTGCAGGAACGGTGACGATGTTTTCCTGGGCAAAGATGGCGTCAGTGGCGATGGAGAGAAACGAACAGATACAAAAAGTGTTTGAGAAATAAAGTCAACAGGAGTTGGTCATTGACTAGGTGTCGCAGATGAACCAAAAGAAGACTTTTAAGTTTGGGGGATGGGTACAACAAAGGAACAGGTATCTGCAGAGAACCCCAATCGTGCGTGACTTGAGAGAAGCGTGAAGAAAATCAGGAGAGTATGGTGGCATAGAACCTAAAGGGAAAGAGTGTTTCAAGAAGGACGGTAATGTAGCAAGTGACATGAAATGATATTAAGAAGGGATTTAAAAGTTACTGGATTCGGGGCGCCCGGGTGGCTCAGTCGGTTAAGCACCTGACTCTTGATTTCGGCTCAGGTCATGATCTCATGGTTTGTGGGATCAAGCCCCGTGTCAGGCTCTGCACTGTTTAAAAAACATTTTTTTTTTTTTTAAGTTAGGGGATTTGGTACCAAGTAAGTCACTGGTAGCCTGGGCATTCGGTCAGAACGTTTTTAATGGACACCTAAGTGTAGAGCAGTGTTTTTGTTTCCGACACTAGAGAAAAAACAGGCAACCGGAGAAACCACCTACTATAAAACATATAGCAATGCAAGGCAAAATAAAACAAACACGCTTGAAATACATAGCTGAGACCCCAAGGTATTACACGCAGTTGCTATTATTTTAAAATTACAGAAGAACTCTAAATACAGTAAATCCCTGTACACCTTTCATCCAGCTCCCCCAAATGGCAACACCTCATAACCATGGGCCAATTATAAAAACTAAGACACTGACATTCATACAGTATGATTAAACTATAGACTGTATTCAGATCCTACCATTTTTCCACTAAGGCCCTTTTTCTGCTTGTCTCTTTAGATTCCTCTAATCCAGGGCGGCTCTTCCGTCTTTCCTAATCGTTCAAGATATTGACAATTTAAAAAAAAAAATTTAATGTTTATTTACTTTTGAGAGAGACAGACACAGAGCGTGAGTGGGGGAGGGACAGAGAGAGAGGGAGGCACAGAATCCGAAGCAGGCTCCAGGCTCTGAGCTATCAGTACACGGCCTGACACAGGGCTTGAACCCACGAACACTGAGACCGTGACCTGAGCCGAGGTCGGATGCTCAACCGACTGAGCCACCCAGGCGCCCTGATATTGACGATTTTGAAGCAAGCTAGTCAGATGTGTCATAGGATGTCTCTCAGTTCACTTTTATCTGATGCTTTCTCACGAACAGATTGGAGTTAATGCCTTTTTTGCAAAAGCACCAGAGACGGGATATCGATACCGTTACACCCTTCTCTGAGCATCCCCGGCTGGCAGGCTCATCAGCTCTCAGGACTTCTCAGTCTCCTTATCCTCCCTCCAGCTATAGTTCTGACCCCAGCACACGTGCCTGTGCCTCCCCCGGAATAGATTTTTCAAAAACTGCTCCTTTTCCCCAACAACAATGGATTTTCACCAACGCCCTAAGTACAAGTGTGTTGCTTTTCTTTCCTCCCACAGATGAAGTGTTGCCAGTGCACACCGCCCTGCGTGAATTCTATTTCCTACAACCGCCGGTCGTCTTCTCCCAGTAAGCCAGAGCTCGCATCTTTTCCTGAGATCTTAGGACACTGGGTTGCTCTGCAAACTCAAATCTCTCGCGAGTTCATGAACAATTATGAAGCTGAAGATTTTTTTCAGCTTTCTTTTTAATTGCAAAGTTGGGGTGACACTCTTTCCGGCTCTCCACATTCCCAAGCAGAGATGCCAAATTATCTGTTACTATATTTTAGGTAGAGAACAAATGTTTTTTTCTTGAAAAAATATTTAAAAATTCATTTTTTTCTTAAATTCATGATCTCATTTGCCACGATTTTAATAATATATCTTATTATGATAGCGTTTCTCCAGTAGGCATATGGCTCTAACATTTTACCTACGTGAGTTCCTTGCTCATATTTAGAGGTGAAAGATCCTTTTGATAATACTTCAAACGCCGCAGCTCCGGAATATGCTGAATAGTACATATTTGTCCTAAGCAGTGCACTAAGTGCTTGGGTAACTTTAATGCAAAATACATGGTTTTGGAATTTACATATACACATTTTTCTGATACTCTTAAAATAGCAATTGAAGTGCCTTGAGGCACAGACCAAATTTAAATGATTGCTTCTAAATTTGACTTTATTCCTCAATATTTAGGTTGTTCTGTTTAATATCAATAAATGTGGTAAAGCATACTGTCCAGTTTTCAGGTCTCTTTAAAAGTTATTAATAACCGGGGCGCCTGGGTGGCTCAGTCGGTTAAGTGTCCGACTTCAGCTCAGGTCACGATCTCGCGGTCCGCGAGTTCGAGCCCCGCATCGGGCTCTGGGCTGATGGCTCAGAGCCTGGAGCCTGCTTCTGA
Source organism: Herpailurus yagouaroundi (assembly GCF_014898765.1). Classification (NCBI taxonomy): domain Eukaryota; kingdom Metazoa; phylum Chordata; class Mammalia; order Carnivora; family Felidae; genus Herpailurus; species Herpailurus yagouaroundi. Next base: position 446,326 of record NW_024420310.1, on the reverse strand, counting down.
TTCTGTGCCTCCCTCTCTCTCTGCCCCTCCCCCGTTCATGCTCTGTCTCTCTCTGTCTCAAAAATAAATAAATGTTAAAAAAAAATGTAAAAGTTATTAATAACCAACAGTGTTGGCTTATATTTTTTCAAGTATTCTTATATATGAAATAGTCTATTATATGCAATAGATGAATGCACTGAGTACTTATTAACTATAACTACTGTTTATTGCCAGAGTAACTATTGTAGTATTGCTTAAAGGAATCTAATTACTTGACTGCCAAATTTATAATTATTTTTTAAAATTTTTTAATGTTTTATTTATTTTTGAGAGAGAGAGAGAGAGGCATTGCGTGAGTGGAGGAGAGGGAAAGAGAGAGGGAGACAGAACCTCAAGCAGGCTCCAGGCTCTGAGCTGTCAGCATAGAGCCGGATGTGGGACGGGAACTTGTGAACCGTGAGATCATGAGTGGAAGTCAGATGCTCAACCAACTGAGTCACCCAGGCACCCCCAAGTTTATAATTATTTCTGAAACAACTTGCGTTCTTACTTGGAAGAAGTGACTTGGGGGTTTGTGACTGTGTCATTTTTTTTTTTAATTTTTTTTTTTAACGTTTATTTATTTTTGAGACAGAGAGAGACAGAGCATGAATGGGGGAGGGTCAGAGAGAGGGAGACACAGAATTTGAAACAGGCTCCAGGCTCTGAGCTGTCAGCACAGAGCCCGACGCGGGGCTCGAACTCACGGACCGTGAGATCATGACCTGAGCTGAAGTCGGCCGCTCAACCGACTGAGCCACCCAGGCGCCCCGACTGTGTCATTTTTTTAAAGATAGCAATAATACCTGAACCTCATTCATCCTTGATTCTTTTATCCAGTAACTCAATGGTTACCATGTGTCATATACTATGCTGGGACTTAAGGATCAAAACATACATAAGTATGTTCTTTTCTTTGAGAGATGCATAATTTACCAGGAAAAGAAAGGCATAATACACTGTAATAGGTGCAACAAGAGAGAAGAGTATAAATATCTGTGTGAACTGGGAGAAGAAAAATGGGATGGAGATGTTGGAGATCCTTCATAAAAGGATGTGTTATTTTTGCTGTTGCTGGGATAAGCTGAGTGGTGCTAGCCAAGGGAATAACATATGCAATGAACGTAGTTGTGCGAGAGCTCAGACTGCTTAAGGAACAGTGAGAGGGTGGCCTGAATGGGTAACAGGAGCTGACACTCTAACAGGAGGCTGAGATGACTTTGCAACAGGTTTCATATGCCTTGATAAGTACAGACATCATTTTGTGGCTACCGTGTTATAGAATGAATGGAATAAAAATTCCCATGTTGAATCCAATGGGATGGGACTAGGAGGTGGGGCCCTTGGGAGGTAATTAGACCATGAGGGTTGATCTTTCATGGATAGGACTAGTGTCCTTATCAAAGAGACCCCAAGAGAGCTCTCTAGCTCTCTTTCTACCATGTGAGGACACAACCGGAAGACAGCAGTCTGCAACCTGAAGAGGGCCTTCATCAGAAACCAACCATGCTGACACCTGATCTTGAATTTCCATCCTCTAGAACTGTGAGAAATAGGGGCGCCTGGGTGGCTCAGTAGATTGGGTGTCCGACTCCTGATTTTGGCTCGGGTCATGATTCCAGGGTTGTGGGATTGGGCCCCACATCAGGCTCCACACTGAGCATAGAGCCTACTTGGGTTTCTCCCTCTCTCTGTCCCTCTGCCCCATCCCCACTCGTGTGAACATGTGCACATACTCTCTAAAATAAAAAAAAAAAAAGATAAAACAGTGAGAAATAAATTTCTGTCGTTTGAAGCCATTCAGTCTATGGTACCTCATCATAGTGGCCAGAATGGACTAAGACAGTGAGCCAAAGAGTTCAAGGTATCATGGTATCATGTTTCTGAAATGTCTCAAATTAAAGCCACTAAACTCATTGACATCAAACTCCCAGCAAATACCACTTAACATGAATAAAATAAAGTCTACTGGCTGTTTTATGCTAAAAATTATCTGAAAAACAAAGATTTATAAATCAGACATGGCTTCTTAACTCAATAAAATTGACATTGGCTTTATGCTCTCTATTATAAATATCTTTCATTACACAAATGTACTATTTTCATAATTCTTCATTAAATTAAGTGTTTGAGACTTAAAGGGATTAAGTAGATTTTGTAATCATTCCTCAGTTGTTCAAGGGCAGAATCAGTCATGATTCAGCTCTAGTGCCCTGACAAGACACAATCCATTTCATTAAAGCCCTCATAGAGCCACCAATGCATCATGAGGATAATATTTACTGGTCATCGACATAATGTAAAAATTAGCAAAACATTTGTTAATGTTTATTTATTTTGAGAGAGAGAGTGTGTGTGTGCACATGTGGGAGGAGCAAAGAGAGAGGGAGAGAGAGAATCCCAAACAGGCTCCACACAGTGCAGAGCCTAATGCAGGGCTTGATCTCACTAACCGTGAGATCATAACCTGAGCCGAAATCAGGAGTCTGATGCTTAACCAACAAAACATTTTTTTAATAGAATATCTGGGGGTGCCTGGGTGGCTCAGTTGGTTATTTTGTGGTTCATGAGATCGAGCCCCCCATCGGGCTCTGCACTGAAAGCATGAAGCCTGCTTGGGATTCTCTCTCTCTCTCTCTCTCTCTCTCTCTCTCTCTCTGGCCCTCCCCGACTTGCGCTCTCTCTCTCTCTAAAAATAAATAAACATTAAAAATTTAAATAAATAAATAAATAAATAAAATAGAAAATCTGGCCAATGTTAATGGCTGTAATATACACAATGCCACTTTTGCTTAACTAGACTAGTAGTAGCTAACAATCAGATTCATTATTATGACTATTAGATTCATGTTTTCATAGCTTCAATAGAACATAATTTATACATCATAAATTTATCCATTGTAAGTTTAAATTCAAGGATTTTTAACAAATTCATAGCGTTGCGCAATAATCACCAAAATCTAGTTCTAGGACATTTGTATCACCCCTGACTTAGTCAGTTTGGGCTACTATAACAAAATGTCACAGACTGGATAGCTCATAAAAACAGAAATTTATGTCTCACAGCCCTGGAAGCTGGAAAGCCCAATCTCATGCCATCAGCCTGGTTGTGTTCCGGTAAAGGCCCTCTTCCTGGTTCACAGCCTTCTCACTGTGCCTTCACATGGTGGAAGAAGCTACAGGCCTCCCTAGATCATCTTCCATAGGGCAGTAATCCCATTCAGGAGGGCCCTACCCTCATGACTTAAACACCTCCCAAAGGCCCCAATTCCTAATACCACCATCTTTGTAGGTTAGGATAGGTTTCCAACATATGAATTTGGGGGGATATATTCAGACGAAAGCATCCCCCCAAATTTCCTCAAACTAATTTGCAGTCAATTTCCATTCACACTCTAACCACAAGAAAACACATGTTTCCTGTTTCTATAGATTTGCTTTTCCTAGAATTTCATGAAAATGGAATCCTAATATGTGGTCTTTGGGTCTGGCTTCTTTCGCATAGCATAATGTTTCTGAAATTCAGCTATGCTCTAGAATGCATCAGTAGTTTATTCCTTTGAATTGAACCATAGTATTTATGATATGGATTTACTGCCTTTTTTTTTTAATGCCTTCAGCAGTTTATGGACATTTTGGTTACTTCTACTTTTTTGCTATTATGAATAATGCTACTATGAATGTTTATTTACAAGTCTTTGAGTGGATGAAAGTTGTTTTACTGAGTGTTACAGTAAGTTGATGTTTTAATTTTTAAGAAAGTTAACTCTTTTACAAACTGGGTGTACAATTTAAATTCCTAACAGGAATATATGAAAGTTCCAATTTCTCCAAAATGTCATAAACAGTTATTGTCCATCTTTTTAAATTTTAGCCATTCATGGTTTTAATTTCAATTTGCCAAATGACTTTAGCATCTTTGTTAAGCATATCTTCATGTATCTATTCATATATCTTCTTTGGTAAAAGTTTCATTACATCCTTTACTAATTTATTATTGGGTTGTCTTCTTACTGAGTTCTAAGAGCTCTCTGTATATTCTGGATAGGAGTTCTTTAAAATATACATGATTTGCAACTATTTATCCCTAGCTTGTGGATTTTTAAAATTTTCTTATGGTATCTTTTGAAGTAGGAAGTTTTTAATTTTGATGAAATCCAATTTATAATTTTTTGTTTGTTTGTTTGCAAATAGATACTCAATTGTCCTACCACCATTTGCTGAAAAATCTATCATTTCTTCCATTTAATTGCCTTGGTGCTCTTATCAAAATCAACTGACCATAAATTTAAGTATTTACTTCTGAACTCTCAGTTCTCCATACCCAAACTGCAATCAATACTTCATGATCTTAAGCAACTATAGCTTTTATAGTATGTTTTGAAATTGAGTGGAGTAAGTGCTTCCACTTTGTTTCCTTTTTCAAAATTGCTTTGACTCTTCTCTGTCATTTGCATTTCCATATAAGTTTTAGAAGTAGCCCGTCAATGTCTACAAAAATTTCCCATGGGATTTTGATTGCAATTAACCTAAAGATCATGATGGGGAAGAATACCATCCCTACAATATTGGATTCTCTAACCCCCGAACATGGAATGTCTCCCCTTTTATTTAAACCTCTTTATTGCAGCATGTTTTATCCAAAAGGATACAGTCAATAAATGTTGTGTATCTTTTGTTAAATGTATTCCTAAATATATTATTCCTTAGATGTTTTTGTGAATGAAATCTTTTTAATTTTATTTTTTAGCTATTCAATGCTAATTTATAGAAGAACAATCGACTTTTGTTTATTACCATGTATCTTGACATAGCTAAACTAGTTTACTAATTCTGGGAGTTTCGTGGGGGATTTCTTAAGATTTTCTAGATCCTGTATTTTGTCATCTGTGAATAAAGACAATTTTATTTCTATCTTTTTAGTCTGGATACCTTTTCCCCCCGTCTGATTGCATTAGCAGGGACAGCACAATGTTGAATTGAGGTGATACAAGAGTGAGCATTATTGCCTTGTTCTTAATCTTGGGGGGAAATCATTCAATCTTTCACTATTAGCTGTGATGATAGCTATACAATTTTCATAGACACCATCTTTCAAGTAAGAGAAATTTCCTCCTAGTTCTGGTTTCACGAAAGCCTTTAATCAATAATGGGTATTAGATATTATCAGATGCGTTTTATGCATCTGCTGAAGATAATCGTATTGTTTTTGTCCTTTTAACTTTGTAAAAACTGCCACACTATCTTCCAAAGTGGCTCTACCAGTTTGCATTCCCAGTAGCAATTAATGAGAGTTCCTATTGTTCCACATTCTTGCAAGAAATTAGTACTGTCAGGCTTTTTTGTTTTTGGATTTTGACTCTTAAGTCTGTGGGGTACTGCACAGTTGATTTGATTTGCAATTCACAAATCGACAAAGGTGTGCTTCTTTTCATATGCTTATTTGCCATCACTATAAATTCTTCTTCAATGAGGTGCTGATGCAGATCTTTTGCCCATTTTTTAAATTGGGTTGTTTTCTTATTGCTGCATTTAAAAGCTTCTTTGTATATTTCTTTTTTTTTTTAATGTTTAATTCTAATTCCAGAGTTTCAAGTGTACAATATAGTGATTCAACAATTCTAGACATTCCTCAGTGCTCATCATAAGTGTACTTGTCAATCCCCTTGACCCAATTTATCCATCTCCCCCCACACTGCCACGTCCCCTCTGGTAACCATCAGTTTGTACTCTATAGTTAATAGTCTGTTTCTTGGTTTGTGTCTGTGTCTGTGTGTCTGTCTCTCTCTTTTGCTCATTTCTTTTGTTTCTTAAATTCCACATATGAGTGAAATCATGTGCTATTTGTCTTTCTCTTACCGACTTATTTCACTTAGCATTATACTCTCTAGCTCCATCCATGTTGTTACAAGTGGCAAGGTTTCATTCTTTTTTTATGGCTGAGTAATATTCTATCGTGTATATACACATATTTTTTATCCATTCATTTCTCGATGGACACTTGAGCTGCTTCCATAATTTGGCTGAGGTAAATAATGCTGCAATAAACATAGGGGTGCATGTATCCCCCTGAATTAGATTTTTGTATTTTGGGGGTAAATATCCAGTAATACGATTCCTGGATCATAGGGTACGTCTATTTTTAATTTCTTGAGGAGCCTCCCTATACTGTTTTCCACAGTGGCTGCACCAGTTTGCATTCCCACCATCAGTGCACAGTTTCCTTTTTCTCCACATCCTCACCAACACTTGTTGTTAAGAGTCCTTTGTATATTTTCAATGATGGTCCATTATTAGATACAGGTTGCAAATACTTCCTCCCCGTCTGTGGCATTTACTCTCCTGTATCTTTCACAAAGTAGAAGATTACAGTTTTAATAATATGCAACTAACCAAAGTTTCCTTTTATGGATCATGCTTTTGGTATTTCATCGACAAACTTGGCACCAAATGCCAGGTCAAATAACTTTTCCCCAGTGCTTTCTTCTAGAAGTTTTGCATTTTACATCTGGAAGTTTTGAACTTTACATCAAGATCTATCATAAATTTTGAATTGATTGTTAGGAAAATTCTGTGTCTAGGTTCATTTATTTGCATAGGAAGTCCAATTTTTCCCAGTGCCATTGGTTGAAAAGATTATCTTTCCTCCATTAAATGGCCTTCAGCCATTGTCATGTATCAGTTTACTACATTTGTGTAGCTATATTTCTGGGCTCTCTATTCTGTCCCAGTGGTCATTTATAAAGCTAGTTGGGAATAACTGACATCTTCATAATATTAACACTTCCAATTTTAATGGACCTCCAGTCCATCAACACAGAACGTTGTCTCCATTTATTTGGAGCTATTTTGACTTCTTTCATCAAGAGATTTGTAGTTTTCTCCTCACAGATCCTGTACATATTATGTTACATTTATACCTAAGTATTTCTGGGTTTTTGTTTCAGTTTGTACACTGACAGTACATAGGAAAGTGATTTATTTTGTACAATGACCTTATATGCTGCTATTTTGATGTATTCATTTTTTACTTTCAGGTTTTTGTGTTGGTCCTTTGAGATTTTCTACGTAGACAATCGTGTAATTTTCAAATAAAGATAGTTGCATTTCTTTCCTCCAATATATATGTCATTTATTTCATTTTCTTCTTTTCCAGTAGCTAGGACTTCCAATATCATATTACATTGGAATGGTGAGGGAAGACATCCCTTTTTATCCCCACTCAATATTCAGGGGAAAGCTTACAGTTTCTCAACATTAAGCATAAGGCAAGCTATAGTTTTATAGTTGTTCCTTATTAATTAGAGATTTCTTCCTTTTCCTAGATTGTTTATAGTTTCTATTATGAATAGGTATTGGATTTTGTTAAATGCTTTTTCTCCTCTAATTGATATGATTTTTCTTATTTAGCCAGTTGATGAGTTGGATTACATTTATCAACTTTGAATGTTGAACCAGCCTTGTATAACTGGAATAAATTTTATTTGGATATGGTGTAAAATTCTTTTTATACATCATTGGATTTGATTTTCTAATATTATGTTGAAGATTTTCACATGTGTGATAATGGGAAAATTTATTGTTCTGCTATTTTGTGTGAAATTATCTATAACTGCCAACTAGGCCGGTTTAGTTGACGTTTTAAGTATATTATATACTTAGTGATTTTCTGATCACTTATTCTATTAGTTATTGAGAAAAAGAGGTTAAATTCTCCAACTAAAATTGTGATTGTAGACTTATGTATCTTTTCCCTTTCAATTTTGTTTTGGTTCATCTATTTCTATTATTTTTGTAGACATAAATAGAATCACTACGTCTTGTTGATGAATTTCCTTTTTCATTCCTTTTTTAATGTTTATTTGTTTTTGAGAGAGACAGAGACAGAGTGTGAGTGGCAGAGGGGCAGAGAGAGAAGGAGACACGGAATCTGAAGCAGGCTCCAGGCTCCGAGCTGTTAGCACAGAGCCTAATGTGTGGCTCAAACCCAAGAACCATGAGATCGTGACCTGAGCTGAAGTCAGATGCTTAACCAACTGACCCACCCAGGCGCCCCCCTTTTTCATTCTTATATAACATCCCTCTTTTTTTGTAACATGGCTGTCCTAAAGTGTACTTTGCCTAATTTTGCAATAGGAACTCCAAACTGCTTATGATTAGTATTTGCATAGTATACAATTTTCTATTTGTTAAAAATAATCTACATGTGCTTGTATTTAGCATGAAGCTTTTTTTAAAAAATGCTTATTTATTTTTGAGAGAGAGAGTGTGTGAGTGAGCAGGGGAGAGGCAGAGAGAGAGGGGGACAGAGGATCCAAAGTGGGCTCCACACTGACAGCAGAGATCTTGACGCGGAGTTCGAAGTCACAAACCATGAGATGGTGACCTGAGCCGAAGTTGGACACTTAACTGACTGAGCCACTTGGGCGTCCCTAGCATGAATCTTTTAATGTAGGTATAATTGGACCTCGTGTTTTATATTCATTGTAAAACTATGGATTTTTTGAATTAAAATATAACAATTAATATTTGTTTATATTATGTTATACTTATATTAAATAATTAATATTTAATTTGCTAATGTTATGGAATTAATTTAAATATTTAGTCCATTTACAGTTAATGTAGTTATTGGCATGATAGATTCTCTATTTTCCATTCTTTATTCCCATTTTTCTACTGGTTTAGGATTAAATATGCATTTTTAGTGTTTAGTTTCATCTCTATAATTGGCTTATAATTTCCCCTTCTTTATTCTTTTCAGAAGTTGCTGCAAGATTTTATCATATGCATTTCAAAATTATTAATTCTACATGCAACTAATAGTATATCTCCTTTTCTTATACTGTCAGAAGCTTACAAAATATACTTGCATTCTCTTGGGGCGCCTGGGTGGCTCAGTATGTTTAGCATCTGACTCTTGATTTTGGCTCAGGTTGTGATCCCATGGTTGTGCGATTGAGCGCCGTGTCAGGCTCCACACTGAGTGTGGAGTCAGCTTGAGATTCTCTTATTCCCCCTGTCCCTCTCCCTGACTCGTACCTCTGTCTCTCACTCTCTCTGTAAAATAACACATATAGACTTTCATTCTCTCCATTCACTGTGCTATTATTTTCATCTTTTACAACAACATATGTTAAAAATCTTTCACAATATGGTTATCAATTTTTGCTTTAAGTTAATCATATTTTATTTTTATTTTTTTACTAAGATATAAACACACATTAAAATTCACCATCCATAGAGTACAGTGCTGTGGGTTTTAACGAATGCATATGGTTACGTAATGACCACCACAGATAAATAACAAGATAAAGAACAGTTATATATCCTCCAAATTTCCCTTGTTCCTCTCTGGTCAGCTATTCAAAAGAACTCTTAGAACAACATCAGTGAAGTCACAGGATACAAAATCAATACACAAAAATCTGATGCATTTCTATTCACTAATAACAATCTTTCAGAAAGAGAAATAAAGAAAAGAATCCCATTTACAATAGAATAAAATGCCTGGGAATAAATTTACACAAGGCAGTAAAAGACTTGTACACTGAAAACTATAAGACATTAATGAATGGAATTAAAGAAACAAATACATGGAAATATATTCCATGCTCATGAATCGGAGGAAACAGTATTCTTAAAAAGTCCATACTACCCAAAGCAAGCTATAGATTCAATGCAATCCCTATCAAAATTCCAACGGCACTTTTCAAAGAAATTAAACAAATAATCCCCAAATTTGTATTAACCACACACACACACACACATACCCCAAAAGCAAAATAGCCAAAGCAATCTTGGGAATAAAGAACAAAGCTGGAGGTAGAGGCATCATGATCCCTGATTTCAAACTATACTACAAAGCTACAGTAATTAAAACAGTATAGGCCTGGCATAAAAACAGACAGATAGATCAATGGAACAGAATAGAGAGCCCCCAAATTAACCCATATGTATATGGTCAATTAATTTGTGACAAAAGAGCCAAGGACATACAATGGGGAAAGGACAGTCTCTGTAATAAATGGTGTTGAAAAAATGACAGCCACGTGCAAAAGAATGAAACTCAACCATTATCTTACACCATACACAAATATTAACTCAAATGGATTAAGGACTTGAATGAGACCTAAAGCTATAAAACTAGAAGAAAACATAGGCAATAAACTCTTTGACACAGGTCTTGATGATAATGTTTTTTTTTAATCTGACACCAAAAGCAAAAGCAACAAAAGCAAAAATAAGTAAGTGGGACTATGATACAAACAAAAACGAAAACAAACAAACAAACAAAAAAACCCTGCTATACAACAAAGGTTATCATCAACAAAATGAAAAGGCAACCTACTGAATGGGAAAAAATATTTGCAAATCATATATCTGATAAGAGGCTAATATCCAAAATATATAAAGAACTCCTACAATTCAGAAGAAAAAAAACCTCAAACAACCCAATTAAAATATGGGTAGACCATCTGAGTAGACACTTCTCCAAAAAAGGCATACAGATGGCCAACTGGTACATGAAAAGGTGTTCAACATCACTAATCATCAGGAACATGCAAATCAAAACCACAATGAGATATCACTTCATACCTATTAGAATGGCCATCATCAAAAAGACAAGAAACAACAAGGGTTAGCGAGGACATAGCAAGAAAGGAAACTTCGTATCCTGTTGGTGGGAATGTAAATTGGTTCAGCCACAATGGAAAACAGTATGGATGTTCCTTAATTAAAAATAGAAATACCATATGGGGCGCCTGGGTGGCTCAGTCGGTTGAGCATCTGACTCTTGATTTCTGTTCAGGTCATGATCTTGCAGTCATGAGATCGAGCCCTGCATAAGGCTCGGTGCTGATCATGGGGCCTGCTTAAGACTCTCTCTTTCCCTCTCTGTCCCTCTCTGTCTGTCTGTCTGTCTGTCTGTCTCTCTCTGTCTCTCTAAGTAAATAAATAAGTACATAAATAAATAAATGAGTACCTTAAAAAATGTTGTAAATAGAAATAACATATGATCCAGCAATTCTACTTTTGGGCATTTATCCAAAGAAAAGGAAAACATTAATTCAAAAAGATATATGCACCCCTACATTCAATGCAGTATTACTTACAATAGCCAAGATATGGAAACAACCTAAGTGTCCATCGATGGATGAATGCATAAAGAAGTTGTGTGTGTGTATATATATATATATGTATACACACACACACACACACGCACACACACACACACACACAATGGAATATTACTCAGGCATAAAAAAGAATGAAACCTTGCCATTTTTGGCAACATGGATGTACCTCGAGGATCTTATGCTAAGTGAAATAAGTCAGAGAAAAGACCAATGCTGTGTAAAATCCCTATTATGTGTGGAATCTCAAAAAACAAAAACAAAAAACAAAAACAACCTCATAGATGCAGAGAACAGGATAGTGGTTGCCAGATTGGGGGGGGGAATGGGAGAAATAGGTAAAGGGAGTCAAAAGGTAAAAAGAAAAACAAAAAGCGGGGCACCAGGGTGGCTCAGTCAGTTAAATGTCTACCTCTTGATTTTTTGCCTCAGGTCATGACCTCACAGTTTGTGGGTTTGAACCCCATGTTGGGCTCTGTGCTGGAAGCATGGAGTCCACTTGGGATTCTCTCTCTCCCTCTCTCTCTCTCTCTACTCCTCCCCTGCTCACACTGTGTCTGTTTCTCTCAAAATAAACAAACTTTAAGAAAAAAAAAAAGCAGTTGCTGTGAAACAAATGTAGAAATGCTGAATTTTTTTTAAGTTTCAAACTGTTATCCAGGATAGGTGTACCGCGGTATATTCTCACCAGCAAAGTCTGAAACATCTAGTTTCTCAGCATCCTTGCTTGCTTTTTGTATTATCACTACTTTTTTTTATCATAGGTATTCCGATAGATGTGGAATGAGATCTCCTTGCAGTTTAAAGTTGCATTCCCCTAACGGCTAATGATGTTGAAGAAGTTTTCATGTGCTTATTTGCCACTCTTGTAACTTCTTTGGCTAGGTTTTGTTCCAGCCTTTCAATGCTCTTGACCGCTTTCTAATTGAAGTGTCTGTTTCTATTGCTGAGTTCATAAAGTTCTTTGTATGTTTTTGTCCTTCCCTCTTAGTTTCTCTACAATTAAATTCATTTGGAGTTTTGCACATGAAAGATGATTTCATGTTTAAACATTCAGATAAAATTAATTCAGAGCAAGTTTGAGAAATACCAGTTTTTTCGTGGCTGTGTTCAGAAATGTGATGTTTTTATGTTTTTGCACGTATATTTGGTTTTCCACAAATATACCAGTATATAAGTTTAGAAGTATCTCTGTGTGTAAATCACAGTTGTGCATGCATCCATGTAATAACATCTTCCATTGGTTCTTTCAGTAATACCCTATGTCTGAGAAATAATTTGAACACAGGGAATGGAGGGGTGTCAAAAAGCTGCCGGGATTGGTATTGATATGCAGCTGGAACTATGCATCTTATATAGCCACGTGTAAATTTTATTAGTACTTAATTATGGGACATCTATAAATAGGAAAGATAATTATTATGTATTAAATGACGACATTTGGTGCTTTGGGGAAAAGTTCAATCAGAAAACTCATAAAATGCACGGATGGGATTGCCGTAATTACGGATGGGAGCGGACATTCATCAGTACCATATGGAAATGCCGTGTTGAAAGGTTTGGGGAGGAGATTATGGAAAGAATCAATGTCATTCTTGGTACTGATCTACACACAAGAGCAAAGTATACATCCTTAAGGGTTTAATGAAAACTAGACCCGAGTGTGCAAAAATAAATATTGACGTTTACGTTATATCCTACACACTGGAAGTCTATCGTCCATTGTAGTCATGCTAGATCTTCAGAACTGCACAGACCTTCAATGATCAATGAATTGGGGACTAGTAACAAGGCCCAAATGTTCAGCATTTCCCTTGGCCCCTCGTGACTGAGGACAGACCCTGAAAGTCCTACACAGTCGTGAGAATAATATCAACTTGGGATGCATAGAGTTCTGATCAGGATTCAGACTGAAAGTGTTTAAAGTTTAGTTTCCTCATCATGTGCACATCGGGGAACATATCTAATTTGTGAGTGTACTATGTTGGATACTGTTTGTGAGGCGCCTGGGTGGCTCCATTGGTTGAGTGTCTGACTTTTGATCTCAGCTCAGGTCATAATCCAAGGGTCGTGGGACCGAGACTCACGCTGCGCTCTGCACTGAGCATGAAGCCAGCTTGCAAGTCTCTCTCTCACTCTCTGCCCCCGTCCCCTGCTTGCTGGCTCTCTAAAATAAAAAATGACAGGGGCGCCTGGGTGGCTCGGTCGGTTAAGCATCCAACTTTGGCTCAGATCACGATCTCGTGATGCGTGAGTTTGAGCCCCGCGTTGGGCTCTCTGCTGGCCGCTCAGAGCCTGGAGCCTGCTTCGGACTCTGTGTCTCCCTCCCTCTCTGCCCCTCCCCTGCTCACGCTCTATCTCAAGAATAAGTAAACATTAAAAAAAATAATGAATAATAAATAAAATAAAAGAGAGATAATGTTTGTAAATGTTTCCATCCGTGCTGTTAGGTGGAGCTCTTGTTAATTCTTGTTAGTGATGTACATGATTCCCTATTTCGAATAAATCCAATACCTTTATCTGTTCCTGTGTTGATGCCTCCAGAAGTAATGTGGTCATTTCTATTCCCCTCAGGATTTTCTGAGTTCCCATTGATCTACATTTATGCCAACACTTGGTGTTACTAGATTTTAAAATGTATGCAATCCTAATATACTTGATACGATACTTTTAATTTTTTCTAAGGTTTATTTATTTTCTAGAGAGATACAGTCTCTTTACTTTTGTTTCTATCAACATTGTCCTGCTGGTAACATTGAGCATCTTTTCATGTATATATTGGCCATTTGGTCTCCCTTTACTATAAATTTATCATTCATATCTCTCGCGTGATTTTGATTACTTTAGTTCTTGATTTGTAGTAGATACAAATCTACTGTGGTGCTTATAGTAATTGAAATACCTTCCTGCCTTTATTGGAAAGAATGTTTAATATTAATGTGTCACATCCATACAGTATTTCCTTTAGGAGTTGTGGCTTTACAACATATGAAGCTCCTGCGACCTTCCATTACAGCTCATGGTAAATCGGTCCATGTGGTTTCGCCTTCGTCCTTCATTCAGCTCATCTCTAATCAGCCAGAATATCCCCGTGGATTTCAGCTTCAAAAATGATCCAGCATCCAACGAAATACTTCTCCACACATTATCCATTACCACACTGGTCCAGATCACCATTATCTCTAGCCGGATCACAGAGATAATCTCCTATCTGGGCCCGAGCGGACTCTCTCTCTCGTGCCTTTCATTCCTTTCTCTTCACAGTAGCTAGAGTGATTCTGTACACATATATGACAGATCAGATCATCACGATTCCTCTAACAGGCCCCACTTCATTCAGAGGAAAAGCCAATGCTTGGACAATGTTCTAGAAGTCTCCGCACCACTCCCTTCTCCTAATCCCCTCTCGGATCTACCCTGCCCTCTTTACGTCTCTGACCCCATCTCCAAATATTCTCTCCCCGTTCATTTTGTTGCCAGCATGCTGGCCTACTTTCTGTTTCCGGAATACAGTAAGAATCTTCCAGTTTTGTGACCTTAGCAACCGTTCTTTGCTCTTCCAGAAAATCTCTTCCACAGATTTCGTTCTTTCAAATATTGCTTTGATGTCACCTTATCGGTGAGGCATTTGCTAATGATTGGATTTAAACATAACTTCCTCCCCAGTCACATCATTTCCTATCATAGTCCCTCTTCTTTATATTCCATCACCAAATGTACTGTATGTTTGTTTTTCATTGTCTCTTGTTCTGCTAGAATCTAAGCTCCACTAGAGCAGGGAATATTTTTTGTGTATTTTGTTCACTGCTGCACCCACAACACCTGAGAAACTGTTTAACAAGCAGGGAGCATAGAATATGCATTTACTGGACAAATACATGCTGAATAAATATTAAGAAATTCCTCATTTAACTGGAGGTATTTTTAGGGTACTGAGTTTGTTATTCTATATTTTAAAATGTTTGACTTTAGAGCTTTCGTACACCTAGAATTCACTTGTGAATTATATGTGAAATACAGACATAATTCTATTTTTCAAATATTGATATCCAATAGTCCTAACACTTTTCATTGTGACTGCTCCATCGTCCCATCACCAAATTATTACACAAAAAATTCTAACATAACAAACATATCGAAAAGTACACAAGTCAGAGCATATTTTTGAAAACAACTTTCAAAGGTGAATACACCATTGAACCAGTGCCCAGACCAACATTTAACATGTTATAAACACTGATACGCCTACCTCCTGCCTTATCCCTGTCATTAATGAACACTTCTCTCTTCCTCCACAAAAGTGAATCACTACTCTTCTCTGTATGATCGTACAGTGGATTTCACATTTCTAGAAATTCCTGTAAATGTTACACAATACGCACTTTTGCGTGTCTAGCTTCGTTTGCTCTAGATTACACAATTGTGATATCCACCCATGTTGCTGCAGGAGCGACTGTTTCTTTGCTGGGTTGTATTCTGGCACACGACTATCTTACAATTTCTGTATTCATTCCAGGCTTGTTGCAGGGCTTGCTTCCAATGTTTTACTATTATAATTATAACATAATTATATATCGTGCTTCTACATTCTTGAACACAACCTTCAAAAAAATTTTACATATTTATTGTAATGATACATAGTCCTATAACTAATTGATAAAATTTCTTGTTGCTATAGATCTTCGTCGACGTTCAATATTGTCATTTTGTTTAACCTGTCTGGTGTCTATACGGTGGTATTACTTCAAGGGTTTCGTTTGCATTTCTTTTATGACGAATGTGTTTGAGCACTTTTTCAGATATTTATTGTCCATTTCTATATTATTTTCATTCAAGTGCCTCTTCAAGTGTTTTGCCCATGGTGTTGTATCGGTCTTTCCTTAATGCTGTCTACAAATGTTTTCTAGAGCTGGACACAAGGCCCTTGTCAAGTATATGCATTACAAACATCTTTTCCCTGTTGCTAACCTCTTCTTGCTCTTGATGTCTTTTGATTAACAATTCTTAATTTTATTGTAGTTCAATTGATTAGATTTTACAGTTAGTTCTTTTTGTGACCTCTCTTTTTTAAATGCGACTTCTTCTTTGCAAAATATTTATTTTGAGAGAGAGAGCACGTGCATGCGAGCAGGGGAGGGGCAGAGAGAGAGAATCCTAAGCAGGCTCTGCACTGTCAGTGCAGAGCCTGATGCAGAGCCTGATGCAGAGCCCGATCCTGTGAACCGTGAGAATATAACCTGAGCCAAAATCAAGAGTTGGAGGCTCAACCGACTGAGCCACCCAGGTGCCACTTTTTGTGACTTCTTTAAAAAAAAAAATCTTTGCCCACACAAATGTCAACTATACATGCAGAATCAAAAAAGGCCCACCTTGTGGGGCGCCTGGGTGGCTCAGTCGGTTAAGCGTCCAACCTTAGCTCGGGTCATGATCTCACAGTTCATGGGTTCAAGCCCCGCGTCGGGCTCTGTGCTGACAGCTCAGAGTCTAGAGCCTTTTTCAGATTCTAGGTCTCCCTCTCTCTCTCTCTGTCCCTCCCCAGCTCATTCTCTCTCTCTCTCTGTCTGTCTCTCTCTCTCTCTCAAAAATAAACATTAAAAAAACTTTTTCTAAAAAGCCCACCTTGTAAAAACAGCAGGTAGAATGGTGGTTACCTGGGGCTGATGGAAATGGGGAGATGTGGGTTAAAGAGGACAAGCTTCCAGTTAGAAAATGAAGACATTCTGGGGTTCTAATGCATAGCACGGTGATTATAGTTAACTATACTATATTATGCACTTGAAAGTTATTAAGAGTGTGGACCTTACGTGGTCCCGCCACAAAAAGAAATGGTAATGATGTGAGGCAGTGGTTGTGTTAGCTGTACTGCCATGGTGATAATCATACTGCAACATATCAGTGTATCAAATCAACACATCGTGCACCTTAAACTGTCTGAATGCTATACGTCAATTATATCTCTATAGAGCTGGGGGGGGGGGGAAGTTTGTGAAAACAAAACAAAGAAGTTTGTGCCTTCCAGCTTGAGCATTGTCACTCTGCCTCTCTTGGATCTCTTATTCTGGAGGAACCCAGCGGCCCATCATGGGGCAGCTCTGTGACGAGCCTCCAGTAGTAAGGAACTGAGGCCCTCCAAACAATCGTACAAATACCTTTGGAAACTGATAGCTCCTTTCCCCATAAAGAAGCCTCATGGGAGAACTCAAGCCAGAGGCACAAAGAGAGCTGTAAGGATAAAACAATCTATGTGTACCAACTACCTTTAGCCACATTAATGCAGAACAATCAATCATAAAACCCCACGGCACACGATGATCATTTACCTAACCCACAAGACCTAACCCACTCATAACTGGGAGTCAGATGGCTATGGCTGACCTAGAATTTTCTCATCAGAGTGGACTGGGATGACCCAGCTGTGTTCCATGTATCTAGCCTGGTCATGTTCTCATGCCAGAAAATCCAGAGCGAGCAAGCCCAATAGCACTTCTCAAGCCTCTGCTGTTGTCATATTTACAAATACGTAAATGACTTGGCTAAAACAAGTCACGGGTACAATCCCAGAGTCAAAGTGGGAGGGCACTAAAAAACCTGGTTTATCAGCTATCTCCCTTGATTAAAGTCTGCTGATAAATTCACTGGGCCTTTCAGAAACTCTGACTCTCAATCTGCCATAGGTTCATAGTATGAGCTTTTGTGCTTTGGGTCTAATTGCACTCCAGCAATACAGTGCTATATATTATAGAGAGAATTTCTTTTTTTTTCTTTTTTTCTTAATTTTTTTAAATGTTTATTTTTGAGAGAGAGCGAGAGACAGACTGTGAGTGGGGTAGGAGCAGAGAGAGAGGGAGACACAGAATCCGAAGCAGGCTCCAGGCTCTGAGCTGGCAGCACAGAGCCTGTTGTGGGGCTTGAACCCATGAACCGGGAGATCATGACCTGAGCCGAAGTCGGACGCTCAACCGACTGAGCCACCCAGGCACCCCTAGAGAGAACTTCTTAATGTTTTGTATGTGTTTATGTGATGTGATTGCCACATATTCATAAGGTCAGGAAAGGAGAATGAACATCAAGTTTGTTTATGCCAGGAATGTATTTTGCTAAGGGATCAAATGTAGGATCTGATACTTTGGTCAGTGATTGGTGACCAAAGGAATAATATCCTTAGTGCTTTTGAACTAATACTACTGAAGTTCATGTCATTTAGAGAGAAAAGCAACTGAGTACATAAGAAATTGACCAGGTAAGCACCACGTCCAGTATGAAGGAGTGATCTTCTAAGTGATCTTCTAACGAACAAATCCTTCCAGAAATAATATTGATAAACCCTGGAGGAATTATTTTTAAAATAACTGTTGTGCTCTGGAGATTTAACAGGGGCGTGCAGATTTCGGAGGGGAGTCAAAACGTAGAGCAAGTGATCCGCATGGAGTGAAGTTGCTGGGTGTGTGTGTGTGTGTGTGTGTGTGTAGACGTGTGCGCACACACACACACAGACGCGTTCTGTGCCCTGAGGGGGGGTGTACTGCCTAAAATACAACTCCAAACCAAAACAGCTCCGTGAGAAAGAAAGAAGCAGGGGAAGGAGCCCGAGGACACCAGGTTGCTGGATGGTAGAGGCCCAGGAGGAAGAGGGTGCCAGAGAAGGTAAAACTGTAATGATGTTTTTAGATTCCAGTTTCTGGATGAATCCTGAACCACCTGTACACCACACAAACTAAAAGCTATCTGCACTTACAGACTAAAGAACTCAACCGAGATCTGAGTTCACTAAAGGCACGATAGTTGGCCTGTGAGTCTAACCAATTAAAATGGCTGAAGTTAAAATTTTCGCAATTTTATATTAATAAAACCGAGAGATGGCAAGGATGTGGAGTAACTGGGTCTCTCAAATCCTGCTGCAGAAAGCGACAAATGGTGTGGCTACCTTGAGAACCACGTTTTCATTCTTTTAAACCCTCAAACAAACATGGTATGACCCAGCTATCCTGGTCCTAGGTATTCACTTAAGAGAATGAAAGCTCACACACCTACAAAGACCAGTATGTAAATGTTGGCAACAGCTTTATCTGAAATAGTTTTATTCAATGTTATTGATACCCAACAAGTGGAAGCAACCCAAGGGCTCATCATTTCATTAATAGATAACTAAAATGCGGTATATCCATACAGCAGACTGTCGATACAATGATACACAGGTTGCCCCCACGCCGCAAGGTGACAGCTCTGGTGTCACTCACCGCTCTGAGTTCCCATTGGGATACATTTGAAGCTAGTCTTCATCTAAACTCACAACTTGACTACACTTCATTCCATACCCTAACTTGCTCCCCTCACTCACTTCCAGGTACCTCCTGAGAGCACTCCATCATTAAGTCATTTTCAGAAGAACATCCTTCTCATATTCTCTTCTAAGAAACACATGCTAAGACAATTGATAACGTAATTGTGCCCAGGAAGCAAACTCTAAGAACGGGGATATGGTATTTGTTTATTTACAGCTGACTGGCAAATCGCCAGTTGGAGGTCGGGTATCGGTATTCTCTGGAATGTTTCGACAACACAGTTAAGTTATTCACTGTGGTGAACGGAGATGAGATACAGGTAAAAGGGAATGTATTGGCTTGTGCGATGTCTCTGACCCTGAAGGAAAGACAGGGGAACTGTAATAATAAAAACTGTAAAACTTGAGCGGCCATTGTTGAGTGCCAGTGATGCTTTGAAGAACAAAAATAACAGATTCAGTTCAATTACTCACCAATTCACTCACCAATTCACTCACCAATTACTCACCAATTCAAAGCAAAGTGTAAGTCAGAGGTCTTCTTAGCAGTGTTTGAAGAAATACGTATCTCTCGCTACTACAGGTAGCGAGCTGAAGATCAGACCCAAGACTTAATTGTTCAAGTAGCACAATTTCAGAAAATGTTGAATGGATTCTCATACTCGGCAAGTATCCCGGGCCAAAGTCCGAGCCCTGAAAGGGTTGAAAGCTGGACCATGGGGTAGTTGCTTTTGCATAAATGCACTTGAAAATCTCGACACTCTATATTTTCTTAAATCCTCTGGGCCTACAGAAATGGCTCACTGCTGCTTGAAAGAAGAGGTTTCTCACTTGCCTTTTTTACTATGCTGAGGACCTTTATTCATGCAGAGGACTTGAGTGATACATGCCCTCCATAGGTCTGTACCCAACAGACTAATAGCTAGGTTCACATCTCAGCATGACTCCAAGAATTAGCAAGCATGACAAGGTCACGGCCTACAAGGCCAACATAGAAAAGTCAACCCAACTGCTACATACTGCCAAGGTATAGTTGTGAAGTGAAAATTTTTTAAATGCCATTTAAGATATTAATACCTCAGTATTTCCATTTTTTGAGCGAATCTAAGAAAACATGTACTAGATCTGTATGCTAAATACTAAAAAACAGTGATAAAAAAAGAAAACTGACGTAAAACAAATAGATACTGGTTTTTTTCATGGATTAGAAGACTCAAAATAGTAAATGTGTCCACTCTCCCTAAATTAACCTACAGATTGAACATGATTCCAATCAAAACCCCAATAGGAGGGGCATCAGGCAGGCACAGTCAGTAGAGCATGGGATTCTTGATCTCCAGGTGTGAGTTCAAGCCCCATGTTGGGTACAGAGCTTACTTTAAAAACTCCCACGGGGGGGTGGGGGCGAGGGGAAAATGGGTGATGGGCATTGATGAGGGCACCTGGTGGGATGAGCACTGGGTGTTGTACGGAAGCGACGAATCACGGGAATCTACCCCCAAAACCAAGAGCACCCTGTACACACTGTCTGTTAGCCAATTTGACAATAAATTATATTAAAAAAAAATCCTAACAGGACCTTTATGGATTTATATAAGCTGGTTCTAAATTTTATATGGAAAGTTACAGGGACCTAGTGTAGATAAAACAATTTTGGAAAGAGAGTGGGAGGCAGTGCATTACCCTGTTTTGAGAGAGACAATTAAAGCTATAGTAAGCAAAACGTTGTAGTATTAGCAAGGAAACAGACACATAGATGGATACAACAAAACAAAGGACTTGGAAACCAAGCCACCAGAAATGACCACGACATTTTGACAAAGATGCAAAAGCAATTCAATGGAGGAGGGAGAGTCCTTTCTAAGAATTGTGCTGGAAATCCAGAGGTAAAAAATGAAATGTGACATCTCAGATCTCATACAAAAATTAATTCCAAATGAATCACGGATGTAAATATAAAATGTACAACTAAATAAGTTTAGAAAAAAAGAATGGGAGATAATCATTGCAACTCCGGTTAAGCAAAAAGTTCTTAAGACTTGAAACCAAAAACACGACCCATAAAGGGAAAAATTGATACATTGAGCATCCTCAAAGTGAACATCTTTTGTTCTGTGAAACACACTGTTAAGAGGACAAAAATACAAATTACAGACTTAATCAAATATCTGTCAAAGGAGATTCCATGTGTTTTCACTCCTATGTGGATCCTGAGAAACTTAACAGAAGACCATGGGTGGGGGGAGGAAAAAAAAAATGGTTAGAGAGGGAGGGAGCCAAAACATAAGAGACTCTGAAAAAATGAGAACAAACTGAGGGTTGATGGGGGGTGGGAGGGAGGGGTGGGTGGGTGATGGGTATTGAGGAGGGTACCTGTTGGGATGAGCACTGGGTGTTGTATGGAAACCAATTTGACAATAAATTTCATAATAAAAAAAATAAAATAAACAGGCATAGTGAGTAAATATATATATATATCTACATATATATATGAGTAAATATATATATATTGAGTGAGTAAATATATATATATTTACTACATATGTATATTTATATATATATTATATATATAATATAATATAATATATATATATTTACTACATATATATATTTACTACATATATATATTACTACTATATATATATATCTATGTATGTCAAAGGAATTGTATCACGAATACAAAACTCTCAAAATCTGAAAACCCAACTGAAAAAACAACTGACAAACAACCGAATTAAAATATGGGCAAAAGACTTTACCAAAGAGGGTATAGGAATGATGAGCACATAAAAATATGTTCAGCATTAGCCTTTATGGAGATGCAAATTGAAATCACAATGAGATACTGTTACATATGCTTTAGAATGGCTAAAACTGTTTTCTAATATACTGACAATATCAAGTATTGACCAGAATAGGGAGAAACTGATAGGAATGCAAAATGTTACAGACACTCTGGGAAATAGCTTGGCAGTTTCTTTTTATTACTGAGATACTCATATACCATAATATTCAACATTTGAATACGTTTTTAAGTAATTAATCTCGACACCAACGTGGGGGTCAAGCTCATGACCCGGGATTAAGAGTTGGATGCTCTACTGACTGAGCCAGAGAAGCACCCCAAAGAAAGTCTCCACTATTTTGTTTAAAGCAGGCTCCACGCCTAACGTCAATATTTTAAAGCATAGAATTTAATGGAATTTAGTGTATTTGCAAGATAATGCAAGACCACAACCATTCTATAACATTTTATCACCCTTAAAAGATACCTTAGGGGCGCCTGGGTGGCTCAGTCAGTTAAGCGCCAGACTTCAGCTCAGGTCATGATCTCACAGTTCATGGGTTCGAACCCCACATCAGGCTCTGTGCTGCCAGCTCAGAGCCTGGAGCCTGCTTCGGTTTCTGTGTCTCCCCCTCTCTCTCTGCCCCTCCCCCACTCACGCTCTGTCTCTCTCTCAAAAATAAATATTAAAAAAAGTTTTTTTAAGATACCTTATACTTGTTAAGGATCACTTCCCATACCCTCTTTTTTATGTTTATAAAAGGACATAAGTATCTGTCTCTTCTGAACATTTCACATAAATGGAATCATACTATATGTGGCCTTCTAGGTCTGGCTTGTTTAGCTTACCATAATGTTTTCAAGGCTCATCTATGTCGTAGTATATATCAATCATCAATTCCTTTTTATAGCTGAATAATAGTCCGTTATATGGAAATGTCATATTTATTGACTGATTCAATAGTTGCTAGGCAGAATTTGTCTATTATGATAATGTTTCTATGAATAGTTACGTGTGAGTTATTTTGTGAACATATATTTTCTTTTTTAAATTTATTGATTTATTTTGAGACAGAGACAGAGAGAGAGAGAGAGAGAGAGAGAGAGAGAGAAAGAAAGCATACGAGTGGGGGAGGGTCAAAGAGAGGTAGAGAGAGAAAATCCCAAGCAGGCTCCCCACTGCCAGTGCAGAGCCTGATACGGGGCTTGAACCCAAAAACCATGAGATCATGACCTGAGCTGAAGTCAAGAGCCAGAAGCTTAACCAACTGAGCCACCCAGGCGCCCCTATTTTGTGAATATATGTTTTCTTCTTTTTTAATGTTTTTTTTTTATTTTTGAGAGAGAGAGAGAGCAGGGGAGGGAGAGAGAGAGGGAGACACATAACTCAAAGCAGGCTCCAGGCTCAGTGCTGTCAGCACAGAGCCCAACACGGGGCTTGGGTTCATGAACTGTGAGATCGTGACCTGAGCCGAAGTCAGAGGCTTCACCGACTGAGCCCCCCAGTCTCCGCATAAATATGTATTTTCAGTTCTCCTCGGAATATATGTAGGTGTGAAATTGCTGAATCTTATGGTACCTCCGTTAACCTTTTGATGAACCGCTGAACTGTTTTCCAAAGTGGGTACACCATTTTATATTCCTACTGGCAACACAAGAGGTTTCTAATTGTTCCACACCCATGCTAACATTATTTTTCTTTTTTAATTTTTTTAATGTTTATTTATATTTGAGAGATAGAAACAGAGTGTGAATCGAGGAAGCGCAGAGAGAGAGGGAGACACACAATCCGAAGCAGGCTCCGGGCTCCGAGCTCCGAGCTGCCAGCGCAGAGCCCGATGAGGGGCTTGAACCCACAAACTGTGAGATCACGACCTGAGCCGAAGTTGGACGCTTAACCGACTAAGCCACTCAGCGCCTCATTTTTCTTTTTTCTAATTATATTCATTTAGTGGGTATCAGCATTGCCTCAATGACCAATAATGTTGTGTACCTTTCATGTGACAGTTTGGGCCATTTGCATATCTTCATGGGATAAGTCTCTATTTAAGTCGTTTGCCCTTTTTTTTAAGTAATAGCTACACCCAACATGGGGCTCAAACTCAACCCTGAGATCGAGAGTTACACGTTCCACCGACTGAGCCAGCCAGATGCCATTTTGCCCATTTTTGAGTTATTTTTATTGCTGACTTGTAGAAGTTCTTTTTATATCCTGGACGCTAGACCCTTATCAGATATATAAGCTGTTCAAGTATTTTCCCCCATGATGTGGGTTGCCTTTTCATTTTCTTGATAATGCCCGTTGATGCACAAAAATTCCCAATTTTGATGATGCCGATTTTTTTTCTTTGTCACTTGTAATTTGGGTGTCATATCTAAAAAAGCATGGCCAGGAGCACCTGAGTGGCTCAGTTGGTTAAGCACCTGACTCTTGGTTTCGGCTCTGGTAATGATCTCATGGTTCGTGGGATTGAGCCCCATGTCAGGCTCTGATCTGACAGCACAGAGCCGGCTTGAGAGTCTCTCTCTCCCTCTCTTTCTGCCCCTCCACCACTCATGCTGTCTCCCAAAATAAATAAGCCTTAAAAATAAAATGAAATAAGATAAAATAAGAAAATAAATAAATAAATAAATACGCATGGCCATATCCAAAGTCATGTACATTTATAGCTAGGTTTTCTTTTAAAGATTTAACAGTTTTAGCTTTATATTTAGGTCTGTGGTTCATTTTGACGTAATTTTTGTATATGCTGTAAGATAAGAGTCCAAACTCATTCTTTTGTATGTGAATTTTCAACTAATGGCACTGATATAATTGAAAAGGATTATTGTTTCCATGTTCAATTGTCTTGTTAACCTTCTTGAGAAAGAAAAATCAACTCAACACAGATGTAGATGCTTATATCTATAAATTCTTTTCCACTGATGTATGTCTATCCTATGCCAATACTGCACTGCCTTGATTACTGTACCTTTGCAGTTGAAAGTGGAAAGTGTGAGTCCTTCTACTTTGTTCTTCTTTTTCAAAATTTCTTAGCTATTCTGGGCCCCTTGAATTTCCACATGCATTTTAGGACCAGCTTGCCAATTTCTGCAACAATGCCAGTTAGGATTTAGATAATCAGATTGAATCTGTAGATCACTTAGAAGAGTATTACCATCTTAACAATAGTAAGTCTTCCAATCAATGAACACAGGAGGTCTTTATTTAGGTCCTCTTTAATTTCTTTCAATAATGTTTTGTAAATTTACAGGTGCAAGTCTTGTACTTCTTTTTAAAAGTATCCCTAAATATTTTGTTCTTTACTGCTACTGTAAATGAAAACTACTTAGTTTTTTTTTAATTATTCACTGCTAGTTTATAGAAATACAATTGATGTATGTATTTTATCTTGTACCTTGCAATTTCACTGAGTTCTTATTAGCTCTAAGTTTGTGCGTGTGTATTCCATAGGATTTTTTTAATACAATCTCATGCCATTTGGGAATAAAAATAGTTGTGTTTCTTACTTTCCAATCAGGATGGCCCTTTTTCCCCCATTTTCTTGCCTAATAGCCCTGGTTAGAACCTTCAGTACAATGTTGACTATTAAGGGATAAGGGCAGACATCCTTTCTTCTTTTTCACCTGGTGGAAAAGCTTTAAGTCTGTCAACAATTAAGTATGATGTTAGCTGTGGGATCATTGTAGGTGCCCTTTATCAAGTCTAAGAAGTCACAGAATAAAAAAATCAATGTTCAGAAATCTACTGCATTCCTATATACTAATAATGAAGCAGCAGAAAGTGAAATTAAGAAAACAATCCACCTTACAACTGTACCAAAAACATTAAAATACCTAGGAATAAACTTAACCAAAGACGTGAAAGACACCTGTACTCTAAAAACTACAAAATACTGATTTAAGAAATTCAAGGTGATGCAAAGAAATGGAAAGATAATCCATGCTAATGGGTTGGAAGAACAAATATTATTAAAGAAGAACGAATATTATTAAAATGTCTATACTCAAAAAATCTACATATTTAATGCAATCCTTATCAAAATACCAACAGCATTTTTCACAAAACTAGAACAAAAAAACCCTAAAATTTGTATGGAACCACAAAAGACTCTGAATACCAAAGCAATTTTGAAAAAGCAAAGCAAAGCTGGAGGCATCACAATTGCAGACTTCAAGCTATATTACAAAGCTGTAGTCATCAAAACAGTATGGTACTGGCACAAAAATAGACTCATAGATCAATGGAATGGAATAGCAAACCCCCAAATAAACCCACAGCTATATGGTCAATTAATCTTTGACACAGCAGGCAAGAATATCCAGTGGGAAAAAAGATAGTCTTTTCAACAATGGTGTTGGGAAAACTGGACAGCAGCACACAAAAGAGTGAAACTGCACCACTTTCTTTCACCATGCACAAAAATAAATTCAAAATGGATTAAGGACCTGAATGTGAGACCTAAAAAACCATAAAAATCTTAGATGGGAGCTGAGGCAATAATCTCTCTGACATTGACTGTAGTAACATTTTTCTAGATATGTCTCCTGGGGCAAGGGAAAGAAAAAGCAAAAATAAACTATTGGTTATACACCAAAAAAAAAAAAAAAATCTTCTGCACAGTGAAGGAAAAACTCAACAAAACTAAAAGGCAACTTACTGAATGGGAGAAGATATTTTGCAAATGACATATCTGATAAAGGGTTAGTATCCAAAATATATAAAGAACTTACACAACTTAATACCCAAAAAACAAATAATCCAATCTAAAAAATGGGCAGAAGACATGAACAGACATTTCTCTAAAGAAAACATCCAGATGGCCAACAAACCCCTTAAAAGATGCTCAACATCACTCATCATCAGGGAAATGGAATCAAAGCTACAGTGAGATATCACCTCATACCTGTCAGGATGGCTAAAACACACACACACACACACACACACACACACACACACACACACGAAACAACAAGTGTTGTTGAGCATGTGGAGAAAAAGGAACCCTCACGCACTGTTGGTGGGAATGCAAATTGGGGCAGACACTGTGGAAAATTATTTGCAATAGCCAAATTATGGAAACAGCCCAGTCTATCAATAGATGAGTGGATATAGAAGAAGTGGCATGTGTGTGTGTGTGTGTGTATGTGTATATACACACACACAGTGGAGTTATTATTCAGCCATAAAAAAGAAGGAGATCTTGCCATTTGCAACAATATGGATGGAGCTAGAGAGTATAATGCTGAGCAAAGTGTCAGTCAGAGAAAGACACATACCATATGATTTTACTCAAATGTGGAATTTAAGAAACAAAACGAATGAGTAAAAAGAAAAGAAAGAGAGAGCGAAAGAGAGACAAACCAAGAAACAGACACTTAACTATAGAGAACAAACTGATGGTTACCAGAGGGGAGTCAGGTCGAGGGGATGAGTTAAATAGGTGATGGAGATTAAGCGGTACACTTGTGATGAGCACCAGGTGTCATACGTAAGTGACGAATCACTAAATTCTGCACCAGAAACAAATACTACTGCTTGTTAACTAACTGAAATTTGAATTCAAATTTGAAGGGGAGGAGCCAAGATGGTGGAACAGCATTGAAGCTTTTTGTGTGTCTCATGTCCATGAAATACAGTCAGACCAACACTAAACCATCC
>NW_024420310.1:372510-418339 GCF_014898765.1 Herpailurus yagouaroundi | reverse complement strand
GCCTAGTTTGTTGTAGATGTGTTCATTTTGATGACCATGTGAAGTGTGTCCTCTATTCTGTGGATGCGGAGTATTCCAATGTGGTATGCCCATCTGGGACCTATTTTCCCTCAGATCTACCCCACACCTGTCCCCTGCTCTGCCCTCTACTACATGGGAGCCGACATCTGCAGGCTGCAACTCTTTACGTGTGGTCGTATTGATTTTCTAGTGTTAAACTTATTCACGTTCATAGGATAAACTCAACTCTGTCACTGGCAGTGAAAAATGTTTAAGTCCTCTTAAAAGCCTACTCAAAAATAAACTCTTACACATTTTAGTTAGTGTGTGTATATATATACACACGTAAATTCTAATAGCATGAGTAATAGGGTGATACAGTCAATGGGTAGTCAACCACTACACGTGAAGACATGTAATGCTATCTGTATGACGCAGTTCAAGTGGTTCTCAGTGAGAAATGTATAGTCATAAAGAGATGGATTAGAAAATAAATGCTTAAGGGGTGCCTGGGTGGCTCAGTCAGTTAAGCAACTAACTCTTGGTTTCAGCTCAGGTCATGACTTCACAGTTCCCGAGTTTGAGCCCCACGATGGGCTCCACGCTGGCAGGGCAGAGCACGCTTGGAATTCTCTCTCTCCATAGCTCACTCTCTCTGTCTCTCTCAAAATAAACTTAAAAAAATTTTTTTAAAGAAAATAAATGTTAAAACAGCAAAGAACTTCAAGGAGGTATGGAATGAATAGCACATTCAACCTAAAGACGTAGAACACAGAAAATAATGAAGATAAATACAGAAAATAATGAAATCGAAAACAGCAGAGCCAACTAACACAAGCCAGATTTTTTCTTTTTTTTTGGAAATACTTATAAGGTAGACATTTTTGCAATAAACTAAAGAGAAAAGCAGCAACAAACAAGTTAAATAAATTTGTACAAAATCTAGAAGAGTTTAATATAAATGAACACAAGTTCCCTTAAGATATCCAACGTGTAGACAGGGAAATATTTCCACATACAGAGGCATTTTGGCTAATAAAGAAGGAATAATAGAATGATTAGTCTATGATCCCCTAATGGATTAACAGATAGAGGTGATAATCATCAATGACTGCTAACATCAACACAAAAGGAAACAACCAGGCATTCCATACTTCCTTTGGAAGCACACAGCATCACCTCTGGAGTGGTCTTCAGAAAGACAGGGAGGGAATAAACAGACAAAAACCAAACCGATCAAACTTCTGCCTCTGCCAATTAAAAAAAAATAGAAACGGCTGGAGAACAGTTAATGGTTACCAAAGTGTTATAGTCAACAAAATCTAGACCATGGGAAATAGTACAACACACAAGAGATTTTTTTAAATGCAAGGAAAAAGAAGGGATGTGGGGAATTTTTATAGGTTGACTTAGGGGACATAAACAATCAGCATGTATAGACCATTATTTATATATCAATTCAAAAAAACCTTTTTTAAAGATTATTTATTTGATTTTTTGGAGAGAGAGCATGCATGTGTGCAAGCATGAGGGGGGAGGGGGGGCAAAGAGAGAGGGAGAGACAGAATCCGAAGCTGGATCCACAATGTCGGCGCAGAGCCCTACGCGGGGTTCAAACTCACAAACTGCAAGATCATGACCTGACCTAAAATCAAGAGTCGGATGCTTACCTGACTGAGTCACCCCTGTGCCTCCCCCCCAAAACATTGTTTTATGTAATTAGGCTGTCAGGTAAGTATGAAAAAGTAAATATTTGATAATAAGGACTTTTTTTAGGAATAGTAGTTGTATGAAGTTTATGTCTTAAAAAACATTCCTCGGCTTTCAGAAATGCATACTGAATACTTAGGTGTGATGCCTGAGATTTGTTTCATATTCCAGTTGCAGAGATGAGTGGGTAGTAAAGGCATAATCAGAAACACAACGGTCACATATTGATGACTGTTGATGTTGAATGTCAGGTATACTGGGTTCAATATACTGTTGCTATATAAGTTTGGGAGTATTTGTATTATAGTATAGTATAGTATAGTATAGTATATATATTATAATAAATAGTGTATTTTTATTATAAACATGCCATTAATTTTGGAAGCCTAAGTGAAATGGACTGATTTTTAGAAAATAACCAATTCATCCACAAGCATAAAACGTTAATGCAAAAATACAAATGGAAACTGTATTCAAAATTGAAGCCACTCTCAAATGTCTGGGATAAGACTATTTTGAAGACCACTTTTAGCAAATGGTCAGGGAAAATTAATTGCCAGCTTGTGGGAACTTTTCCAAAGCATACCAAAAAGTGGGGGGGGATTACCCAACTCATTTTCCCCAGTCACCTTCCCTTGATTCAAAAGCCAAATGTGGACCTTGCCCTCAATCCCACTGACAGAACTCTCGAGCAAAGCTCATTCACATAGCATAGTCAACAGAGCAGTGAATTAAATGAGCAAACACGATGTGACCAAGGAATGAAAGTACGACTTAGCATTAGAAAACACTTTTTTAAAAAAGTTTTAGAGTGAGAAAGAGAGAGCACACATACAAGCAGGGGAGGGGGGCAGAGAGAGAGAGAGAGAGAGAGAGAGAGAGAGAGGAAGAATCTTAAGCAGATTCATCGCTGAACGTGGAGCCCAATGTGCTTCTCTATCCCGTGACCCTGGGTTCATGACCTGAGTTAAAATCAAGGGTCAGACCCTCAAGTGACTGAGCCACCCAGGTGCCCCTAGTAAACGCTTTCAGTTGTAATTCCTTACAGTAACAAATTAGAGAAGAAAAGGTGTTAGTGCCCATGAATATAGAAAAATCCTTTGAAAGAAAGTCAACACGTGTTCACGGTAAAAAAAAGTCCAGCATGCAAAGAATAGAAGGGAGCTTCCTTTTCCTAAATTCTACTGCAAACATAGCTAGAGGTGAAAGGTTAGAACAATTAAAGCTACTGCAAACATAGCCAGAGGTGAAAGGTAGAACAATTAAAGTCTAATTAAAGTCAGGACAAGACAGATATATACTCTCATCTCTAGTGTTTCAAATTGCACTGGAGCACAAAGCCAGAGATATGGATATCAAAATAAATAAGAGATGTGAATACTGAAAAGATATTATTTGTTAACAATATGATCATTTGCCTAGAAAATTAAAAGGCATGGTGTGTGGAAAATTCAAATAGATAAGAGACTTCAGAAAGAGAGTACACAGGAGGTCAATACAGGAAAATCAAGAGCCTTGCCACACAAAAGCAGTCACTAATTAGACCATGTAATATATAGGGACGCCTGGGTGGCTCAGTCGGTGAAGCGTCTGACTTCGGCTCAGGTCATGATCTTGCGGTTCTGGGTTTGAGCCCTGCACTGGGCTCCGTGCTGACAGCTCAGAGCCCGGAGCCTTCGTCAGATTCTGTGTCTCCCTCTCTTTCTGCCCCTCTCCCACTCGTGTTCTGTCTGTCTGTCTCTCTCTCAAAAATAAACGTTAAAAAAATAACAGGTAACACATAATATTCCATTCACAATAGCAATAAAATCCAAAAGTTACCTAAGAGGAACTACAAATCACAAAAATGTAGATCTTTAGGGAGGTTAACATAAAAGTTTACCGACGTATTCAGACAAAAATAATCCAAGTAGAGAGGTATACCATATCCACTCATGTGAAACAAAATATCGTAAAGATGTTAATTCTCCTTAAATTATTGACAGATTTAGTGCCTTAACACTAGTTGCCAAAATGATAATCAAGTTCATGCTGCTGTCTTCCACTCCCCAAAATCAACCCTGGAAAACTACAGAAGGCAGAATGAAAACAAACAATGATGTATTCGCTTCCTGGATCTGCTGTATCGAACTACCACGAACTGGGTCGCTCAAACAACAGAAATGAGCTCTTTTACAGTTCTAAAAGCCAGATGCCCCAAATCACTTTCACTGACCTGAAATCGAGATGCCGGCGGGGCCACGCTCCCTCTGGAGACCCTGGGGTAGGATCCATTCCTGCTGGTATCACTCCTTGGCTTGTGGCAACGTGACTGCACTCTTCAAGGTCAACGTCTTAAAGTCTCTCTCTGTTCGATCTTCACTTCTCAGGCAATTTCTCTGTCTCTCTCTCGATTCTTCTTTGGCTTCTCTCTTCTAGGTATACAAGTGATTGCATTCAGGGCCCACCTGGATAATCCCGGCTACTCCTCCCACCAAAAGATTCTTAAGTTAACCACATCCACAGAGACTCCTTCCCCAAAGAAGGCAGCGTTCGCAGGTTCTAGGGACTAGGAGGTGGCGTCTTTCGGGGAACATTTTGCAGCCTACCAAACACGTCAACCACAAAATGTAAACAAAACATGAGGAGTCCCTGTATTGCACTGGTACTTGTGTTAGGGGGAGGCAGCAGTGAAGTTCAGGAGCGCCATGGTCTGCCCTCTCTGGCAGAGGATGGAATAGGTAGGAGGGACATTGTTAAAATTCCCCGTCTCATTGAAGGAATGTGAGGCATCACCTGCGACCACAGAGATCAGCAGCCAGGAGGTGGTATCGACGATCAAGAAAAATTGGGTTGATTGATGCAGTGGGACTTTGACTCGGTGCTAACCACCGCCTGAAACCCCTTTGATGAGTGAAGCCTGGCCTTAAAAATTTTGTTTGCAATGTTTTATTTATTTTCAGAGAGAGAGAGAGAGAGAGAGAGAGAGAGAGAGAGAGAGAGACATAGCAAGCAGGGGAGGGGTAGAGAAAGAGAGAGGGAGACCGAGAATCCCAAGCAGGCTCTGCACTGACAGTGCAGGGCTCAAACTCACGAATCAAGAGATCGTGACCTGAGCCAAAATCAGGAGTCAGACGCTTAACCGACTGAGCCACCCAGGCATCCCCACAACAGCCAAATTTCTACGTGGTGTAGAGCCAGAGTGGACCAGGAGGGTACACAGTGTATAACGTCTTTGTGTTCCTGTTCAACATGGCTGATTTGGACATCGTTCTTTTTTTCAAATAGCATTCCTCGTTTGTTTTTTTTAAGATTTGATTTTTACATGATCTCTACACCCAGCTGGGGGCTTGAACTCACAGCCCCAAGATTAAGAGTCACATGTTCCACTGACAGAGCTAGCCAGGCGCCCCTCAAATGTCATTCCTTGTAATAGAAAGTTTAATTAGCTTCAGAACCTAACCTTACGAATGACAGTGGTCACACATTTACAGATGTGTATCAGGTTAAGAAGGAGTTTTGCTATTTTGCAAAACAATTTGTGATCTTTCTTTGTGATCTGGAAAAAGATAACAAGGCATTAGAATAGGAATTGCCTTGGAAATGTGAACAGGCCCCGCCGTAAAACAGAGGGGTTCAAAGAATAGAGGAAAAAACTTTAAGGAATGGCTACCACTTGGATTCACTTATCCCGTAGAGTCCGTCATGTCAAATTAAATGATATATACCTGGATTCACTTGGCCTATTCAAGAACGTAGGAGAAATTAAATCTTAAATGAAACCTTTCTCACTGGCTCGTTTATTCGCCAAACATGAATCGAGTGCTTCCTCGGTGGAGGGCCCTGTGACGATAGTGGGGATCCTGGGATCAGGAGGACACACGTCCAGCCACAGCTTGGGAGGGACTGGGAGCAGCACTCCCATCGGGAAGATGGTGCGAGGTCCCATAAGAGTCGCAGAACAAGGCAAAAGGAAGGAGCTACAACATCACTCATCAGCAGGGAAACACAAATCCAAACCACACTGAGATACCACCTCATGCCCGTCAGAATGGCTAACGCGAACAACTCAGGCAACGACAGACGTTGGCGAGGATGCGGAGAAAGAGGGCCTCTTTTGCACTGTTGGTGGGAATGCAAGCTGGCGCAGCCACTCTGGAAAACAGGATGGAGGTTTCTCAAAAACTAAAAAGAGAACTATCCTATGACCCAGCAATTGCACTACTAGGCATTTGTCCAAGGGATACAGGTGTGCTGTTTCGAAGGCGTGTGCACCCCAATGTTTATAGCAACACTATTCACAATAGCCAAAGTCTGGAAAGAGCCCAGATGTCCATCGATGGATGAATGGATAAAGAAGATGTGGTATATATGGACAATGGAGTATTGCTCGGCAATCAAAAAGAAGGAAACCTTGCCATTTGCTACTATGTGGATGGAACTGGAGGGTATGATGCTAAGTGAAGTTAGTCAGAGGAAGATAAAGATCCTATGACTTCACTCACATGAGGAGTTTAAGAGACAAAACATATGCACATAAGGGAAGGGAAACAAAAATAATATACAAACAGGGAGGGGGACAACACAGAAGAGACTCTTAAATACGGAGAACAAACAGAGGCTTGCTGGAGGGGTTGTGGGAGGGGGGATGGGCTAAATGGGGAAGGGGCACTAAGGAATCGACTCCTGAAATCATTGTTGCACTAGATGCTAAGCAACTGGGATGCAAATTTACAACAATAAAAAATAAAACAAGTTATACAAAAAGAAAAAGAAGGGGGTAGGCAGTAGGGCCACAGCTGGACAGCATGCAAGTGTAAGGCCCCTGAGCCAACCACCATCCGGGGCTTTGGGAAAGCACGGGCCCTTCTGTGGCAGGGAATTTTAAGTTCTGCCGTGGCCAGACTCTCAAAAGCCGTGCCCTACAGCTGAGAAAAAACTCGGGAATGGGAAAGTATCTAGCAGTTACTTTTGGATCAGGGATAAATCCGTGAGAAAGATTTCCACCTGAGGCAGGTATGGGCCGTGTCTGGAGCTCACTTAAACACCCAGCGTAGGGGCGCCTGGGTGGCTCAGTCGGTTAAGCCTCCGACTCCTGATTTTGTCTCGGGCATGATCTCACAGTTTGTGAGTTCGAGCCCTGCATCGGGCTCTGTGCTGACAGCTCAGTGCCTG
Organism: Herpailurus yagouaroundi; assembly: GCF_014898765.1. Taxonomy (NCBI): domain Eukaryota; kingdom Metazoa; phylum Chordata; class Mammalia; order Carnivora; family Felidae; genus Herpailurus; species Herpailurus yagouaroundi. The sequence continues at coordinate 411,475 of NW_024420310.1, read as the reverse complement.
CTTGGGATACTGTCTCTGCCTCTCTCTCTGAAAATAAACTGAAAAAAGGTATAGTTGGACACAGTGTCAAACTGGCGTCCTGCAAGGATTTCCTGAAAAACAGGGTGATAACCCCTTGCAGTGACGCCCAGAAACCACGAGGATGGCACCCTTCTCCGGGGAGAGCCGGAACCTGCTCTACGAAAATGGCATTATTCGCAGGTAACTGTGCGCGGATACTGGCCATTCCTGAGCTTGGTGGGGTGGGATGAACGGCCTCCGTGGTTTGGAAGGAAGAGCGGCTGGGAGGGAAGGAAGGAGCTGCTCTTGGGCGTCACTGAATTCGAGGAGCTTCGAGTCGCGTCCGGCCCGCGAGGACTGACCCACGCCCGCGGCGAACGGTCCATTCTCTCCGCGAACCGGTGCTCAGCGTGTCACAGCGCCGCGGGGTCTCGGGGAGGGCCCGGATAACAGCACCGACCCCCGGAGGACAGGGGGGAGGCTCCGGGGCCAAAACGGTGGTAGCCGCCCGCGTCTTCTGTCAGGAGCTCGGCCGAGCTGGCCCCGGAGCTGAGCTGCCAGGCGGCAGCGCGGCGGATTCAAAGCCACGAGCCAGATCCGCCGGAGCGAAGCCTTCAACCCTTACTGGGATGGTAGGAGCAAGAGTGAAAACGGGAGAGAGTGCCAGTTCCTCCCGTTTGGTTTTCCTCCCGGGACGGCGCACCGGTCGAGGGTCGGGCGGCGGAGCGCAGCCGTGGGGGTGACCTCACCGTGGAGAGCCAGGGGGACGGCGGAGAGCGGAAGGGCAGGTGGGCAGTGTCTTCCAGGCTTCCTCCCCCCCCCGTGAAGGAGGCCTCAGGGGAGGCCCAGACCGTCGCCGCCAAGGCGCCGGGTAAAGCACAGGGGCTGGGAATGCAAACACGAGAAGGGAATGACCTGCCGGGGGCCCGAGGCCTGAACCTCATCTCCGGACATGAAGAACTTAAGACTCACAGCACGTGATCTTTTCCCCGGGTTCGGGGGACGGGGGCGGAGGGCCCGGCCTGGACGACTCGTCTGCACTCGGCTGCCTTGTTCCCCCTCCCGGCCCGAGGCGTGTTCCCCTGCGCTCTTCCTTCCTGCCTCCTCTCAGTTCTCCGCAATGCCTCTCGGGCCACGAAAAGGTTTCTGTACCAAGATACCGAAGGCAGACCTAAGGGAGGTGACGCTGTGTGAATCAAACAGGACTTGGGTCCTGCCTGCGGGGCGTTATTAAGGCAGGCTCCGCCTCTTCAAACCCGGGGGGGGGGCCCCCTGAGAGCTCACTCTGTTTCTGTCCGGTCCCGGCACTTTCCCCCCATGACGGCGCTGTCCCTTGGTCTTCCCCAGCGTGCCCTCCTGTCCAAGTCTGGAAGCTGCCCGGCTCACTAGCTAGCCACTACATCTTCCTCTGAAGGCTCTGCGTGACTCCCGGTGGAAAAGCCTAGAATCACCCTTCCCCTGACATAAAGCATTGCTACTCACCCTGGAGACTCTGTGATAGCAACAGCCCCTTTGACTTAAAAGTTCACTTTGGACAGTGATGTTTTGAGGCCTGCTCGTTCCCTCTTGGCCTCTCGAACACGCTCTTCAAGGTTTTTCCAGATGCGGTAGTGAGTAAAGTCTGACTTCACACATAATCTACTGGTTTGGAGGCTATAACCCTGAAATTAGAGCTATTTTTTCCTTTTAAACCACTCTGTTTTCTGCAGTAGGATTTAAAATGTTTTTGAAATGTTTATTTTTGAGAGAGAGAGAGACAGAGCGTGAGTGGGGGGGAGGGGAGAGAGGGGGAGACACCGAATATGAAGCAGGCTCCAGGCTCTGAGCTGTCAGCACAAAGACCGGCTTGGGGCTCGAACCCTTGAACCGCGAGGTCATGACCTGAGCTGAAGTGGGACACTTAACTGACTCAGCCACCCAGGCGCCCCCTGCAGGAGGATTTTAAATGGATGTCTTTCTGAAACTGGCCAGTGAACACATACCCAGATGAATCAGCTTACCTAGGCATTTAAAAACCAAAGGCTTGCTCATAAATGGTAGATGAGGAAAGACCATAGAAATACTGTGGGAAAAAAATCTACTAAAGCTGAATCCCTAAAACCCTGAATCCTCCTAGGAAGTAAAAATTGGTTCCCTGGTAGACATGCTGACTCTGATTTAAAAATAAAAATCACACACACACACACACACACACACACACACACACACACACACACATCCTTCTTTCGCCTCTGTGTCTGTGTACCTTCCACACAGGGAGGTCCTGGTTTTCAGTCTGCCTGGTGGCATCTGGGCAGGTGCTTATTAGGCAGTTCGATCACGTGGAGGGTAGCAGAGGCTCAAGGTTAAAATTCTAACCATGCATCAAAATGGAGGAGAAAAGTCTCAGCCTACTGAAATTATAGAGGTTAATGCAAAGGGCAGTGCAGAAAAGTGGTATTGAGTGAAGAAGGGCAGCAGCTCCCTTCTGACATTTACAGGATCCTTTGGAAACTACATGATCCTGTGTTTGAAAGCACCTGCCACATAGTAGGCACTTGAAAAAGAGAATTTAAGGTAAATTTGGCCTTCTCAGAAACTCCTTCGGGGCGCCTGGGTGGCTCAGTCAAATAAGCATCCAACTATTGATTTCGGCTCAGGTCATGATCTCAGTGGTTCATGAGATCGAGTCCCACATCAGGCTCTGCACTGAGCGTGGAGCCTGCTTGGGATTCTCTCTTCCTCTCTACCCCTCCCCAGCTTGTGTACACACACACACACACACACACACACACACACACACTCCCTCTTAAAATGATAAACATTTTAGAAAAAAGAAATGAATCTTCAATCCCATTTACAATTGCACCAAGAACCATAAATACCTAGGAAGAACCCTAACCAAAGGTGTAAAAGATGTGTATGCTGTAAACTATAGAAAACATATGAAGGAAATTGAAGACAGAAAGAAATGGAAAAACATTCCCTGCTCATGGATTGGAAGAATAAACATTGTTAAAATGTCGATACTACCCAAAGCAATCTACACATTCAATGCAATCCCAATCAAAATTGCACCAGCATTCTTCTCGAAACTAGAACAAGCAATCCTAAAATTTGTATGGAACCACAAAAGACCCCCAACAGCCAAAGTAATGTTGAACAAGAAAACCAAAGCAGGAGGCATCACAATCTCAGACTTTAGCCTTTACTACAAAGCTGTAATCATCAAAACAGTATGGTATTGGGACAAAAACAGACACATAGACCAATGGAATAGAATAACTAACCCAGAATTGGACCCACGAATGTAGGGCCAACTAATCTTTGACAAAGCAGGAAAGAGGATCCAATGGAAAAAAGACAGTCTCTTTAACAAACGGTGCCGGTAGAACTGGACAGCAACATTCAGAAGAATGAAACTGGACCACTTTCTTACACCATTCACAAAAATAAACTCAAAATGGATGAAAGACCTAAATGTGAGACAGGAAACCATCAAAACCCTAGAGGAGAAAACAGGCAACAACCTCTTGACCTCAGCCTCAGCAATTTCTTGCTCGACATGTCTCCAAACGCAAGGAAATTAACAGCAAAAATGAACTATTGGGACCTCATGAAGATCAAAAGCTTCTGTACAGCAAAGGAAACAATCAACAAAACAAAAAGGCAACCGACGGAATGAGAAAAGATATTTGCAACTGACATATCGTATAAAGGGCTAGTATCCAAAATCTATAAAGAGCTCACCAAACTCCACACCCAAAAAACAAATAATCCAGTGATGAAATGGGCAGAAGACATGAATGGACACTTCTCTAAAGAAGACATCCAGGTGGCCAACAGGCACATGAAAAGATGCTCTACGTCGCTCCTCATCAGGGAAATACAAATCAAAACCACACTCAGATACCACCTCACGCCAGTCAGAGTGGCCAAAATGAACGAATCAGGAGACTACAGACGCTGGAGAAGATGTGGAGAAACGGGAACTCTCTTGCACTGTTGGTGGGAATGCAGACTGGTGCAGCCGCTCTGGAAAGCAGTGTGGAGGTTCCTCAAAAAATCAAAAATAGATCTACCCTATGACCCAGCAATAGCACTGCTAGGAATTTACCTAAGGGATACAGGAGTGCTCATGCAGAGGGGCACTTGTACCCCAATGTTTATAGCAGCACTTTCAACAATAGCCAAAGTATGGAAAGAGCCTAACTGTCCATCAACTGATGAATGGATAAAGATGTGATTTATATATATGATGGAATACTACTTGGCAATGAGAAAGAATGAAATCGTGCCATTTGCAGCAATGTGGATGGAACTGGAAGGTATTATGCTAAGTGAAATAAGTCAGGCAGAGCAAGACAGGTATCATATGTTTTCACCCCTGTGTGGATCTTGAAAAACTTAACCATGGGCGAAGGGAGGAAAAAATAGTTACAAACAGAGAGGGAGGGACGCAAACCACAAGAGACTCTTAAATACAGAAAACAAACAGGGTTGATGGGGTGGGGAGGTGGGGGAGAAGGGAAAATGGGTGATGGGCATTGAGGAGGGCACCTGTTGGGATGAGCACTGGTTGTTGTGTGGAAGCGATGAATCACGGGAATCTACCCCCAAAACCAAGAGCACCCTGTACACACTGTTAGCCAATTTGACAAAAAATTACATTAAAAAATAATAAAATGAATAAGGAGATGAAGAGGGTTGTTCTTATAACCAGTTATAATAGTGCCTTTTTATTGAGGACCTACTATGTGTCAGCTTACAGGGAAGTCTACGAATGCTCATTCCCATCTGATCTTTCGCTCCTTCCTAGACACAGCGGAAAACCACATTGCCAGTCCACGAGTCATTAGGCAGAAGCCAGTGAGTGGGCTATTCCCACGCTCTCTCTCCCCCTCAGCACGCGTGGCTACCCAACGTTCCAATGATGAAGCAAACCTGGAAGCAGCCTGGATCCCCAGGTCCCCTGACAGCAGAGAGACCCTGGCAGCTGCCATCAGAATTTACGCAAACAAAAGCACCTTTATTACTGGCATCAGCTAGCAGCTACGTTAACTAGTAACATACAGCTAGTATTTCTGTTGTGAGGAGTGTTTAAACATTTTAATTGCAAAGTAGTAGTGCCTGTATTCTTTTTGGTTTATTTTCCTTCAGCTTTAGGGAGGTTTAGCTGACATATAAAATTGGAAGATATTTCAAGGCACAGCGTGGTGATCTGATATACCTACACCCTGTAAAAGGATTCTCTCCATCTCGTTAACTAACACATCCATCGCCTCACATACTTGTTTTGTTTTCTTGGTGAGAACATTTAAACTGTACTGTCTCGGCAAATCTCAATTATATAACACAGTGTTTCTTATCAATTACAGCCACCATGTTTTCCATGAGACCCTCGGGTTTTGTTCATCCTATCCCCAAAAGTGCATATGCTTTTACCTGCCTTCCGTATTTCCCTCAGCCCCCACTTTTCTACTCCCAGTTTCTGTTTCTACCAGTCTTTGTTTTTTCTCCTGTTTGTTTTTTAGAGACAGAGAGAGCGTGCAAGTGGGGAGGGGGCAGAGGGAGAGACAGAATCATGAGCAGGCTCTCCGTCCAGGGCAGAGCCTGACACAGGGCTCGATCTCACAACCATGAGATCGTGACCTGAGCCGAAATCAAGAGTTGGATGCTTAACCACCTGAGCTACTTAGAGCCACGCAGGAACCCCTGACTTTTCATTTTTTTTTTAAAGATTCCACATATAAGTGATACCACACAGCGTTTATTTCTCTCTCTGGCTCCTTTCACTCAGCATAATGCGTTCAAGGTCCGTCCGTGTTGTCACAAATGGCAGAATTTCTTTCGATCCCATGGCTGAGTGCTATTCCGTTAGGGTGCAGGTTACTTCCATCTCTTGACTATTGTGAATAATACCTCAGTGAACACGGGAGTGTTCTATCTCTCCATGACCCTGTGCTTGTCTCCTTTGCACGCACACCCAGAAATGGGATGGCTGGATCATCTGGCGGTTCTAGGTTTTTTTTTTTAATTTTTTTTTTCAACGTTTATTTATTTTTGGGACAGAGAGAGACAGAGCATGAACGGGGGAGGGGCAGAGAGAGAGGGAGACACAGAATCGGAAACAGGCTCCAGGCTCTGAGCCATCAGCCCAGAGCCTGACGCGGGGCTCGAACTCACAGACCGCGAGATCGTGACCTGGCTGAAGTCAGACGCTTAACCGACTGTGCCACCCAGGCGCCCCTGGCGGTTCTAGTTTTAATGTTTTGAGAAAGTCCCTACAGTAGCTGCACCAGTTCCAAAACTGGACTCAGATTCCTTGACCTCCACATCCTCATCAACACTTGTTATTTCCTTCCTTTTTGATCAAAGCAATTTGAACAGATGCCCGGTGATATCTCATTGTGGTTTGCATTTGCGTTTTTCTAATGTTGAGCGCCTTCTAATGTACCTGTTGGCTATTTGGATGTCTTCTCTGGAGAAATGTCTATTCAGTCCCTCTGCCCATTGTTAAATCAGATTGTTTTTTGTAATTGAGGTGCGTGAGTTTTTAATATGTTTTGGATAGTAATCCCTTATGAAATATATAATTTAAGAATATTTTCTTTTTTAAATGTGTATTTATTTGTTTAATGTTTATTTATTGTTGACAGAGAGAGACAGAGCGTGAGTGGGGGAGGGGCAGAGAGAGAGGGAGACAGAGAATCTCAAGCCGGCTCCACGCTGTCAGCACAGAGCCCGATGTGGGGCTCGGACTCACGAACTGTGAGGTCATGACCTGAGACAAAATCAAGAGTTGGACACTTAACCGACTGAGCTACCCAAGCACCCCAAGAATATTTTCTCCCATTCTGTAGACTGGCTTGATTCTGTCGATGGCTTCCTTTGCAGTGCAGAAGCCTTTTAATTTAATGTAGTCTCACTTGTTTATTTTGTTTTCATTGTCTTTACTTCTGGTGTTTAATCCAAAAAAACCTCCAAAAATTCACCCAACCACGAATGTGAAGCCCACTGTTGAGACCACAACTTTCCGACGAGTTATTAATTTATTTGCTGCTGGCAAATTTGAACGCTGAGTCATGTAGCGCTATGCCTGTCATAGCTCCTGTGAAAATATCTATAAAATGAGAAACTACGATGATTTACAAATGTCTAAAGCACAAGATCATTCCAAACCTTCAGCGCTTCTCACTTCTGTTGGCGGGGAGAGTGGAGAGAACGTGGGTTTTGGAGTCAGACAGGTAGGTTTGTATCCCGTCTTTCCCAATTACTGACCTTACTTGGGGAAAACTATTTATCCTTCCTGATGTAGCACAGCGGAGTGATTAAGAGAGATTTCTGGAGCCAGAGCGCAGAAATTTGCATCCTGATGTTGCTACTCAATACCTGTGTAGCCTGAGGTAAGGTGTATCAATTATCTGTATCTCAGATGCCTTGAAAAGAAAATCGGGATATTAAATAGTGCTAATCTCCTGGGGTTGCTGACAGGATTAACGCATCTATGTAAAGGCTTACAATAATACCCAACACATATTAGCAATGTGTAAGAATTCGCTGTAATTATTATCAAATAGAGAAGATAATAATTCCGATTATATCACTGGATTATGGGGAGACTTAAATGAGATGATGTGTATAAAGTGTATCGAGTAATCAAGGAAAACTTTGGAGGATATTTGGCGTTCCTCACTTTCCTTCACTTAACCCCATGCCCCAAAACACTGTCTCGCAAACACAAACGTGAGTCTATCAACACACAACACAGATTATTCTCAGATAATCCACAACTTTCCAAAAGACATCAACCGCGGCTATTCACATTCTCTCCTTCACGTTCACTAGGTTTGCTAGTTTGCGTTTTTTGAGGAATTGGTTTTCATCTGGGTGGTGAAATTGATGAGTGTAGACTTGTTCATACTCAAAAGAATAGCACTTAAAGTTAATATGAAAGAATATGTATGAGAAACACCAGGAAATTGTTTAACAATAACAGCAAGGGAATTACCCTTTACAGGAATTAAAATGCAGTATGAAGCAATTTTCATCAAGATTGTGGCACAGGAGCAGGAATTAACAGATAACGTAGTGGAACCGAGGCGCAAGCTCAGGAAGAATTGTGAGTATACATGGGAAATACATTAGAAAAGTGCTTTAGTTTAAACCTCAACCCTTCTACTTCTTGAGGCTACAACGATGAAAAAGTATTTATGTTAAGTCTCCTTGAATAATTTGCCACGTTATCATTGGGTAGTGTTTCTTTTTTTTTTTTTAATTTTTTTTTAACGTGTATTATTTTTGAGAGAGGGAGACAGAGAGAAAGCAGGGGAGGGGCAGAGAGAGGGAGACACAGAACCAGAAGCAGGCGCCGGGCTCTGAGCTGTCAGCACAGAGACCGACGCGGGGTTCGAACCCATGAATGGTGAGACCATGACCCGAGCTGAAGTCGGCTGCCCAACGGACTGAGCCACCCAGGTGCCCCAGTGTTACTCTTTGTCCCTGATGGCATTTCTTGTTCTCATTTCTACTTCGATACCAACAAAACTACTGCAACTTTCACTTCGTTGGTCTAAGCACTATGTCACTTCCTTCAGGTTCTTTGCTTTTAAGTGCTCTCCATCTTTACACATAAAGTGGGTGCTCAAAGACAGTATCCAATTGTACCTTGCTGTTTTTATCCATTTTAACAATCCCTGACTTTTAACTGATGACTTTGGATGACTCACATTTAAAATTATTACTGATGTGGTTGGATTAAAATCTGAATCTCACTATTTCCTAGTTGGTCCATCTTTGTCTCTCCTCCTTTCTGCCTTCACTAGGGCACATGGAACATTTTTATTCAATATCTTTTTGGGGGGCCTGGGTGGCGCAGTCGGTTAAGCGTCCGACTTCAGCCAGGTCACGATCTCGCGGTCCGGGAGTTCGAGCCCCGCGTCGGGATCTGGGCTGATGGCTCGGAGCCTGGAGCCTGTTTCCGATTCTGTGTCTCCCTCTCTCTCTGCCCCTCCCCCGTTCATGCTCTGTCTCTCTGTCCCAAAAATAAATAAACGTTGAAAAAAAAGAAAATTTATTAATATCTTTTCTATCTACTCATTGTGTATACCTTTCAGAAAGTTTGTTAATTGTTGTTCTAAGGTTTATATATATGTTTTAATAAATATTGGTCTGCCTTCAAATAAAAGGGGACTACCCCCCACCCCCTCATGTTCCCTTGAAATTTACGATAGTCAAATGTCATCAGTCCAAAATGAGGATTTCGGGGACAGTTTTGTTTCTCTAAGGCAGGCACGACCCTCTGGTTTTTCCTCCTTTATTCTTCTTCCTAGCAGGAGAATATAATGCCCGGAGACGGAACGGGTATCGTCGTATGCTCATAAGCAACAAAACCACTAAATGAGGCTGTTATGAACAGGATGATATCTAAGAGTAATTTTTGATGACCTCTTTGAGCATTTCTACCAACCTTGTTTGCCAACCACCACACTTTTGGCTGAGTGAAAAAAGAAAGTCTGCTTATTAAGCCAGTATTTTTCAGGTTATCTTTTACTTACAGCAGAATCCAAACAAACTTCATACACAGGTACTATTTTTATATCCCTTTTACAAATGAGGACCTGATCACAAAAAGCTTGTGAAGAATTCTCAAGCGTACATGGGTATTTTACCAAATGAGACCATGTTGTGAGTCATAAAATAAACCTTCATGCATTTAAAAATAGAAACCATATCAATTATGTTCATGGACCACAAAGGAATTAAACTAGAAATTAGTATCAAAAACATACTCAGGGGCACCTGGGTGACTCAGTGGGTTGAGCTTCTGACTCTTGATTTCCACTCAGGCCATGATATCACGGTTCATGGGTTCAAGCCCCCGCATCAGGTTCTGCACTGGCAGTGTAGAGCCTGCTTGGGATTCTCTCTCTCTCCCTCTCTCTCTCTCCGCCCATCTCCCTCCTCAAGAAATAAGTAAATAAACTTTAAAAAAAAAAAAACCTAAAAAACCCTCAAATATTTTTGAATTAAATAACATACATATAAATCTTAAAGTAAAGTAAAAGTTATTGAAATGAATTAAAATTATAATGTAAAACATCAAAATTTATGAAATGCACTTAATCAACACTTACAAAGAATTTTAATTTTTTTAATGTTTATTTATTTTTGAGAGAGAGAGAGACAGACAGACAGACAGAACACAAGCAGCAGAGAGAGAAAGAGAGAGAGAGACACACACACACACATGCACAGAATCTGAAGCAGGCTCCAGGCTCTGAGCTGTCAGCACAGAGCCTGATGGGGGCTCAAACTCATGAACCACAAGATCATAACCTGAGCCAAAGTCGGACACTTAACCAACTGAGCAACCCAGGCGCCCCATAAAGAATTTTAGAATATTAAATGCTTATGTCTAATGACATCTATTATATTTAATTTTATTTAATGAAGCATTAAAAGAAGAAAATGTTAAAACAGTAACCTAGCTTTCAACTTTAAGAAATTATGGAGAAAGAACAAATTAAATGCAAAATAAGCAGAGGGAGGAAATAGTAAAGATTTGAGCAGAAAAAGTAAACTGAGAAAAGGAAACCATAGAAAAAAAGTCAGTCAAATCAAAAGTCGGTTCCTTGAGAATATCAATAAAAGTGATAAACTTCTAGCCATTCTGATCAAGAAAAAAAAGAGAACACACAAATTACCACTATCAAGAATGGAAGAGGAGGGAGGCGCCTGGGTGGCTCAGCCGGTTAAGTGTCAGACTCTTGACTTCAACTCAGGTCACAATCTCACAGTTTGTGAGTTCGAGCCCCACATTGGGCTCTGCACTGACAGCACAGAGTCTGCTTGGGATTCTCTCTCTCTCTCTCTCTCTCTCTTTCTCTCTCTCTCTCTGCCCCTCCCCTGCTTGCATGCTCCAAACAAATAAGTAAATACATAAATAGATAGACAAATAAATAAAACTTAAGAAAAAAAGAATGGAAGAGCAGGTATCACTACTGCCTATACAGACATTAAATAAATAGTCAGGGAATGTGACAAATTACTCCAAGTCCAAAAATGTAACACTTTACACAAAATGCATGATGAATACCTTCAGAGCTAATTACCAAAACCCACTCTAAATGAAATAGGTAATCTAAACAACCCTACATCTTTACTAAAGAAATTGAGTTGGTCACTGAAAAAATTTTCCAAAACAAAGAAAACTCCAGGCCTAGAGGGTTTCACTGGCAAATCCTACCAAACATTTAAAGAAGAAGAAATACCAATTCTACACAATATCATCCGGAAAGCAGAAAAGAAACACCTCTTTTCCCATACTATGATTCCAGCATTACCCCAATATCAAAAACAGACAAGGACATTACAGGCCAATGTCTGTTAAGACCAGTAACTCTCGTGAACATAAACGTAATACATAATAAGAATAATGCATCAAAAACAAATGGGTTTCATCCCCAAAATGACAGACTGGTTTGACATTTGAAAATCTATCAATATATTTTAACATAGGAACAGACATTATAGAGGAAAAGTCATATGATCACATCAGTAGACTCAGAAAAAGTATTCAACAAATTTCAAAAGAAAATCCTAATCAAATGTCTCAAGAAACTTGGAACTGAACAACTCACACAACCTAATAAAGGTCAGAGATGAAAATTCCTCCAGTTCACAGCATCCTTCATGGTGAGAGTATGAATGCTTTTCCCCTAAGTTCAAGAGCTAGGCAAAGATGTCTTCTCCTGAACATCATGCTTTAAATTATAAACTATTTTGTAAATCAAAAAAAAATATTTGAAATAAAGATTTCAAACAGTGTGTAATAGCAGAAAACATCATTGTCTATGTAGAATGCAAGGTCAAACATGAAGTAATGCACATTCTTTTACAGCAATGAACAAGCAGAGTTTGAAGTTAAAAATACAATCCTGCTGACACTAGCACAAAGGAAAAAATACTTAGGTATGAAATTTACAAAATATGTACAAGATCAGAGTGATGGAATCAGAGCAAGACCTAAGTAAGTGGAGAGATATACCATAATCATCGATTGGAAGACTCAGTATTGTTAAAATGTTGGTCATCTCTGATCTCATCCACAAGTACAACACAGTCTAATCAAAATTGTCAAGCTTGTTGTAGATATTGACAATCTCATTCTAAAATGCATATATAAAGGCATAGAAACTAGAATAGCCAAAACAATTCTGAAAAAGAACAATGTTCAAACACTCAAACTGTTCAATCTCAAGGCTTATTATAAAGCTACAGTGAGCACTGTGGTGCCAGCAGGAGGAGATACAGTTTTATCACTTCTTTAATGCAACAAATAACAGAATCAGAAAGGGACACACACAAATAGAGACAAGTGATTTTTAACAACGGTGCAGAGGCAATTCAATAGATAACCTTTTTAACAAGCGGTGATGGAACAATAGAACATTTGCGAGCATAAAAATAAACTTTGCCATACACTGCACAACTTATACTAAAAACAGCTAAAAATCTGTGTGATAGGTTTGCCAAAGAGCTTTTAGATAAAACACCAAAAGCATGACCCATCCAATAATAAATTGATAAATTGGACTTTATGAAAGTTTAAAACTTTCGTTCCGTAAAAGACACTGCTAATGGAATGAAAAAAAAAAAAAAGGTGCAGATGGGGAACCATTTTTTCAAATAACATACGTGATCATGTGATTATATAATCTCTCCATAATAGAGAGTTGGGTTAAAACTCAACAACAGCACAAACAATAAATGGGTCACAGTTCTGAGTGGACATTTCACCAAAGAATATCTAGAGACGGCAAATGCGCATCGGAACAGCTATCCGACATCATTTTTCGTTAGAGAAATGGAAGTTAAAATAGCAGTAAGTTATCACTATACATTTATTAAAAGACAAAAAGGGGGGAGGGAAGGGTACCGCTGAGGATGTAGAATATCTGTAAGTTGGTGGGGATGCAACCCAGCAACCCCACTCCGAGGCATTTACCCAAGCAAGTCGAGAGCTTATATTCACACAAAAACCTGCACGTGAATGTTCAGAGCACTTTTTTATCCATAATTGCCAAAATCCGAAAACAAACCAGTTGTCTCTCACTGAGCTAATATAAACCAACTATGGTATATTCATAACACACAATACTCAGAAATGAAAGGGAAGGCACTTATCGATTGATCTGTGCAACAACGTGGACGGTCTTCCAATGCATCTTTCTGAAAAGAAGCCTAACGAAAAAGCTGCGTCTCGTGTTATTCCATTTATATGGCATTCTAGAAAAGGCCCAGGTTTAGGGATGGAGAACATGACCGGTGGCTTTCGGGGACTGGGGAAAGGAGGGAGATTACAATGGGTCAGTGCGATCTGAGTTGGGTGGTTTTCGACCCCTTCCGTGCGGTGCCGCGAGAGCGTTTGTCAAAACCCTGAGAGCTGTACGCTACAAAGATTTAGTTTTAGTGAAAATATGTTAAAAATCAAACAGGATGTCACAGGAAGTGAAGATGGAATGCAGACTGTGACAAACGACTGTAACAGTAAAACGTACATCAGAACCATACCGGAGGAGGTGGGGAAGAAAAGGGCTGACGGACGTAAGTGACCTCTGAAAATGTTTTGACCAGACACTGTAAGCTTGAAGACAAAAAGACCCGCACACAAAGCTGGTACTCTAATTGTTAAATTTGGGTGTCACGAGACTAAGGGTTAGCAAATCTGAAATTGCTGTCCATGTAAAAAAAAATAACTAAAATACAGTGTAGTAATGACAGCCAGGCTTCTCATTGCCAGAGAAAGAAGTTACAATTAAGCAAAGGGGAATGCTCCAAAGAACCCTCTGGTAGGAGACTGGAGTTGGAACCAGCTGAAGAACTCATGTTTGTTTTAGAATGTATACAGTTATACAGATAAATGACTAGAAAGATAATTATGTTTATATTTCTACAAGTATAGATTCTGTACACTTGGATTCGTTTGCATACCTTTAATTCATAGCTCTGTCTCAAGGGCCTAGAAACAATGACACGCCAGTAAGAATACACACATAGCTCCCAGATTTCCGTCTTTAAACGTCATTTCCTAATGAAAGGAGCCAGGGCCCCTTGGGTGATGGTTAGTTCCAGGCCTTGGTGATGCACCTGGAACATCTTGTGACGCCAGAAAGCAAAGAAGTGCAAAAACGGAGAGGGAAGTAGATAGAAGTATTGTCAACAGGACACAGGCGCCAATCTGAAAAAGACCCAAATGGCCAAAGGCAGAATAATGCAAAAAAAAATGGTAGTTTTGGATTAAAACCCGATGAATAAAATTAACAGCTGTGAGCCCAAACTGATGTAAATAAATGATGGAAATCATAAATGAATGGTGATAAAAGGGCAACTCTTGCTTTTAATGAATACACGTAGAGGGAATGTGAGAAATAGATCATTGCCATGAGAACATCAGTGATAGGGGCGCCTGGGCGGCTCAGTCGCTTAAGCGACCGACTCTTGATTTTGGCTCAGGTCATGATCTCCGCTCAGGTCATGATCTCATGGTTTGTGAGATCTCATCCCATGTCAGGCCCTGGGCTGACAGCATGGATCTCGCTTGGGATTCTCTCTCTCTCCCTGTCTCTCTGTCCCTCCCCCGCTAGCGCTCTCTCTCTCCCTTCCTCCTTCTCTCTATCTCTGTCTCTCTCTCAAAATAAATAAATAAACTTTAAAAAAACAACATTAGTGATCATTGTAGCAGGCAAGATCCACTCTGAAAAGTAATAATAGTTGGCCAAAGTTTAATAGAAATGAGATACTTGTGTAGAATCAAAGCATCTCCTCCCCGAAATTAATGACTTCGGTGGTTTTAACATATGTTCCCAAAACTTATGACACATCTTGGGAAGGATAGCATAATTTTTCATATACTTGACCATGAACGGGGCTTCACGACGAGTTTCTTAGGTACAGAATATGGAAAGGAAAAACAAGACCTTTCAGAGTGGAGAAATGTGGCAGACAGCAACTTCACCAAGTGATTGAGGTTTACATCTCCTATCATAAAACTTACTGATACCATGAATGACCTCATATGCTGCAATGTAAACGGCACAGCATTTGTGTGGTATTCATCCCCAAGTCGATAGCTTCAGTCTAATCAAGAAAAAAATATATTAGAAAGAAACCAAACTGAGGACCATTCAACGAGCACCTGACCAGAGTTTCAAGGTTGCGAAAGGTAAGGAAAGACTGAGGAAGTTTCAGACTGGGGGAGACCAGGGGGGCATAGCAAGCAAATGAAAAGTGGCACCCTGGATTGGGTTCTCAAAAAAAGGAGAGGAGTAGAAAAACGGATGCAATCCAAACAAAGTCCACAGTTTAGTAAACAGTATTGTTCCAACATTAATTTCCTGGCTCTGATCACTTTATCATGTTTATGCAAGAAGTTAACACACCAGGGAAGGAATGCTAAATGGTGTTGAGGAACTCTGTACAAAAATCTTTGCAACTCTTTTAAGTATAAAATTGTTTTAAAATAAAACATTAAAAAGAGACTCAAGACTGCAAGATAATATTTGGAGGACACATGACAAAGAGTTATTCTAAATATGTCACGTGAATCTATATGTTGAAAAGAAAAACAAGCCACTAGAAGAGCAGGCAAGGAAGACACACAAGACATTCACAGAAAAATACAAATGGTTAGTAAATATACGAAAAGATGCTCAGACAAAAGACTGTAGAGTTTAAGTAATTATTGCAAAGCACCAGTGGTTCGGTTACAGTATGGACACACTGGGATACATTTCTTTGATCACTGTGTGTGTCTGTGTGTCTGTGTGTGTGTGCACGCACGTGCGCACTCACATATCCGTTCCTACGCATTCATGGATACATGCATATGCACGTTGTGGACATGATTACTACAGACACGTATTCTAAGTTGGTGCATCCAAATGTGGGATTTGTGTGTGTACATGATCATAGTGTTTTGCGAAATTCCAAGTCATTTAGAACACAAACAAGGTTTCTAAAATGGTCGTAAGGTTGCAGAAATTAAGAGTGGGCTGAAATTCTTTGTGAGAGAAGGGGTGGACACGGGTGAGGAAGAGGAACACCCTCCCGGCAGAGCTTGCCACAGTGACTATTTCCACTCACACTAACTCATTCACACCACTGCATACAGGCCCGGCACACGATTGAGTTCTCAGTAAATCTGAATCAAACCGATTATGGGAGTGAGAGAAGGGAAGAAATGAAGCCTATCACAAAAATAACTACTTAAAGCAGAGAAAAACTCGACGATACATGATTTAAGGAAAGGAAAATTATGAAGTTATAAACAGATACTTCTTAGCAATGTTAATAGGTACCATGAGCGTGCTTTGAAACACAAGAAAGGTTTGGATTCTATTTACAGCATTCAAGATGTCAGATTTAGATGAATTTCAGTGGCTCAACCAAACTATACTTAAGGCCATTCTTTTGCTTTATTCTAAGTCTGTTTACAATTTTTAACGGTCCTTTAGCATAATTACTGATACAAGTGATCAAATGGAAATGCATGTATTTTTTAAGTTTATTTATTTATTTTGAGACAGAGAGAGAGAGAATGAGAGAGAGAGAGAGAGAGAGAGAGAGAGAGCGCGCAGGGGAGGGGCAGAGAGAGAGGGAGAGAATCCCAAGCAGGCTCCACACTGTCAGCTCAGAGCTTGACTCAGAGCTTGAGCTCATGACCTGAGCCAAAACCAAGAGTCGGACACTTAACCGACCGAGCCCCCCAGGCACCCCTGAAAGTGCATATTTATAGCTTTCATGCTGTGAATATCTTTAGCATAGTTTGGTACACCAGATTTATGTCTTAAAATGAATCTTTATTCCTCTCGATTGGAGATGTGACAAATCTCATATTTATATTCAATATATGCATGAATTCAGCTATTTGGAAGTTAGTAGATAGAAATCACTGGGCACTGTCTTTGGAACATACATGAATATTAAATAATTTTTTAAAAGTTCACTGATGATATTGAATTAAAGAAGTGATGCCAGAACTCTGAGTATGTCAATCTTCCTTCTGAGAGTAGTATTCCAAAGTCAATTACATAAAATTATATTTATTTATAATATGTATTATATATAATTATATTCATACATTTCTATATAAAAGTAATAACTAAGAGTGCAGGAACGCAAGTGTTGAGGAAATAAATTCTAAGGTAATGGTTACTAATAATAGTGAATTCGGAGTATTTTTCATATTTATTTGTTTATTTTTGAGAGACGGGAGGGGCCGAGAGAGAAGGAGATAGAATCCCAGGCATACCGCGTGCTTAGCATGGAGCCTGACACAGGGCTCAATCCCACAACCCCGGGATCGTGACCCGAGCCAATATCAAGAGTTGGGTGCTTAAACAACTGAGCTACCCAGGTGCCTTGTGAATTCACTTTAGATTTGCTCCCTAAATGGTTACCTGGACTTTAATTTGGTCTTTGTTAATATTTACTGATGCCAAAATTTAATTTGGTATTCAATGATATTTGAAGATGCAAAAATTTGATATACTATAATTTTTATAGTAAACCTGTGCATATATGGTTTTACTACCAAGGAAATATAGCAGGGGAAAGTGACGTCATGACAAATAACTTGTCTTTGGGAGTAAGATATAAGTATTAATTGTAGATGCTAATAGAACATATGAGTTGAAGTGGTAGGTTGTAAAACAATGTAAGATGCATAAACTCTAAACAACTAGAAAAAAAATAAAGAAAATTCCATCATCAATTACGAGGCACCTGGGTGGCTCAGTTGGTTGAGCATCTGACTCTTGATGTCGGCCCAGGTCATGATCCCAGGGTTGTGGGATCGAGCCCCGTGTCGGGCTCTGCACTGAGCATGGAACCTGCTTGGGATTTTTCTCTCTCTCTCCCTTTGCCCCTCTCCTCTGCTCGCTCTCTATCTGTATAAAAAATAAATAAAATAAAAATTTTAACAAGAAAATTCCATCAATTCAACAACTGTTCAGCAATATTTTATATAATATATATATATATATATATTATATAAAATAAGATAGCAGGGTTAGAATAAAACATTCCAGGAATTGTAATAAATGTGAATACATTAAATTCCCCTATTAAAATCAGATTTCAAAATAGCAGAAAACAAAGCAAAACATACAAAAATAACACAACCATAAGCTGTTCATAACAGATAGTCTTAAAGTGTAATGATACAGAGAGTTTAATAATAAACGATGGGAAAAGACTTATAAATGAATTGCTAAAAGAATCAAAGGAGAGGGGTATTATACATATCAGACAAAACAGGATTCAAGGTTAAAAAAAAAAAACAGTGGAAAGGATAAGCAAAGACTTACTTTTCCTTACTTTTTTAAAAGTAATCTCTACACCCAACATGGGGCTTGAACCCATGACCCCGATATCAAGAGTCAGATGCGCTGCTAAGCCAGCCAGGTGCCCCATCAATGATATCTTCTTTGATAAATAGTGTAATAGATCAAGACGCAATCATAGCCATCAACTTCTATGTACCCAGTTACACAATTTTAAAATTAATTCATATTTTTATTGTGGTAAAAACACTTAACATGTTCCCTCCTAGATTTTTAAGTTTTACACACTATTGTTATTTATAGGCACAATGCTGTATATCAGATGTCTAGTACTTATTCGTTTTGCATGTGTGAAATTTTATACGTGTTGATAGGCAATTTCGCACCCCACATCTCTCCCAGCCCCTGGCAGCCACCATTCTATTCTTTGCTTCTGTGAGTTTGACCGTATTCGGTATCTCATATTAGTGGACTCACGCGGGATTTGTCCTCCTGCAACTGGCTCATTTCACTTAGCGTAATGTCCCCAAGATTCGTACATGTTAGCACATGCTGCAGGGCTTCCTGCTTATTATAAGGCTGAATACTATTCCATTGTCTGTATCTACTACATTTTCATTACCCATTCACCCATCGACGGACATTTAGGTTGTTTCCACATCTTGGCTATTGTGGATAGTGCTAAATAAATTTAGATAAATTTATCTCTTGGATAAATGCCCAGAAATGGGATAGCTGGATCACATAGTTCTATTATTAATTTTTGAGGACACTCCATGCGGTTTCCCGCTTTACGTGCCCACCAACAGTGCACAAGGGTTCCCTTCTCTCCACATCCTCACCAGCACGTTATTTCAAGTCTTGGATTGTGGCCATTCCTAACAGATGTGAGGTGATATCTCAGTGTAGTGTTTCCACTATTTTTTATTTCAGCCATTCTCACAGATTGATGGTGATCTTGCATTGTGCTCTTAATTTGCATTTCCCTCGTGGTAAGCAATACTGAATTATCTTCTCATGTGCTTCTTTGCCATTTGCATATCTTCTTTGGTGACATGTCTCTGCAAGTGTTTTGCCCATTTTTTAATTATGTTGGTTGCTTTTCCACTCTAGAGCTTGGAGAGTCCTTTATATATTCTGAATACAAGTCCTTTGTCAACTATGCAATTTACAAATATTTTCTCCCAGTCCCTATCTTTTCTTTCTTTTTTAAAAATAATGTTTAATGTTTATTTATTTTTGAGGGAGAGATGCAGAGCACAAGCCGGGGAGGAGCAGAGAGAGAGGGAGACACAGAATCCGAAGCAGGCTCCAGGCTCTGAGCTGTCAGCACTGAGCGCGACGTGGGGCTCGAACCCACGAACCACAAGATCATGACCTGAGCCGAAGTCAGACGATTAACCGACTGAGCCACCCAGGCGCCCCTCTATCTTTTCATTCTCTTAACAGTGCCTTTCACAGAACACATTTTTAAATTTTGGTTAAGTGTATACATAGGTATTTCATTACCTTTGGAGTGATTGCAAATGCCATTGTATTTTTAATTTTGGTTTCGAAATGTTCATTGCTAACATATGGAAATACGATTGATTTTTGTGAGTTGCCCTTGTACAATATGACGTTGCTAAACATACCTACCACTTCCAGGAGACTTGTAGATCTCTTGAGATTGCATATGTAGACAATTATGCCCTCTGCAAATAGGAACAATATAACTCCTTCCAATCTGTATGCCTTTTACTCTTTACTTTTTTTTGCCTTTTTTGTTTTTTTTGGCCTTATTGCACTGGCCAGTACTTTGTTGTATATCACATTTTGAAATTACAAATTATGTTTTATCTATAGCTTCATAGGTCAAATGTTTCAATGTTATATTCTTGATATTTGGTTACTTTCGTAATCAAAGACAGCAAAATTCAATATATAAATTTAATAGAACAGAATGAGTCAGATTTGTCCATAAATAAATAACATAATTCATAATATATCCATCAAATAAGTGTATTTTCATTTGATTCAAATGGCAGGATTATTAGTAGTAAGGGTACGAGATGGAATTAATTAGATGGAGTTTCTCATGTGATTTACTTGCCTAGTGTCACTTAGAAAGGCAAAGGATGCCTTAGAAGTCATTTTCCCATGGTTACAGATGTTTAACTCTCTGTAACAATTGTCCTTTGCGCTCTGGTATTCAGTGGTCATTCCTGTGGCAATAATTCACATCATAAAAGCTCTCCGAAATGCACTGATAATATTTTTTTTCCCCATTAAAGATAAAGAACTTAGGCAAAGACAGAGTCGATGAATGTTATCACAGCAGCAATACCAGAGCAGGTAAGAATCATGCCATTGTATTCACCTGACAGCTGTCTTTGTTTCATGAATAGTTAAATCAATAGCCACATTTAATGAGAAAAATATTTTCCTGGGCTTCATGAACTCCTGTGACCCTATGACAACGATTCCTTCTATACTCTCCCAGAAAATTTCTTGCATTACTCTTGTGACTTGAATCTGCTTTGTATGTTTTCTAGCTGTTTGTCTCATCTACTTTATTGCAAACCCCAAAAAAGAGAGAAACCATTTCTGATTCACCCTTGTTGTATACCAAGAAGCACCAACTCAGTGGCTAGTATATTATACTCAGAAAAAAGTGGCTGAATTCACGATTTATTGTTAGTCTCAGTCCCAAGGAACCATCTCCCATCTACAGCTTCTGATTTGTAAACAACCAATAGGTATAAATTCATATTAAACAGATCACAAGTTCCTCCCCAAGTAGATTACACAGTGTGAAAATTGGCTCGGTGTAAAACTCAGAGCTAGATAGGGTGGAATCTGGGAGTCCTATCAGTTATTTCAGACCTAGGACCCACTGGCACAGTAAAGTCGTATTTTTTTCCCCAAATGGCTTAACTTAGGGTATTTATAGTGGCCAGATTTATTAGCTAATCAGTAAAATTCCACATTCTGATTTTAGAGTCGTGTTTGCATTTATTA
The DNA here is from genome assembly GCF_014898765.1 of Herpailurus yagouaroundi. Classification (NCBI taxonomy): domain Eukaryota; kingdom Metazoa; phylum Chordata; class Mammalia; order Carnivora; family Felidae; genus Herpailurus; species Herpailurus yagouaroundi. The sequence goes on along the minus strand of NW_024420310.1, from coordinate 390,149 downwards.
GATTGTTCAGTGAAAGTGGTAACTGACTACCTGCCATTTGCTCCTAGGGTCAAAGCAAGCAAGAAGGCAGGAAAGTAGGGAGTCAGGCAGGAAAACAACAAAGGAACAGAGAAAATAAACCAAACAAAAACATGCTCACTACCATGCATTAAAAATAAGGCCACAGAAGGGGCATCTGGGTGGCTCAGTGGGTTAAGCATCCAACTTCAGCCTAGGTCATGATCTCGCGGTTCGTGGGTTCGAGCCCCGCGTCGGGCTCGGTGCTGACAGCTCAGAGTCTGGAGCCTGCTTCGGATTCTGTGTCTCCCTCTCTCTCTCTGCCCCTCCCCTGCTCACGCTCTCTCTGTCTCTCAAAAATAAATAAACATTTAAAAAATCTTTAAATAAGCCCACAGACTTCTTGTTAGTAGGATGTATTTTGCGATGCGTTCCCACAGTTTGTGTGAGTTGGTTGTTTGCACCATTCATGGCTTTGTGCCCCATTAGCCATGTGGTTGGGTCCGCTCTTTCACAAAGAAATCGTTTACACCTTTGAGTTTAACCTGCGGCCATGAAAGATCCTCTCGCCACCTTACAAAGTGGTATGAACCATACATTTTTGGTCTCATAATGCCAATAATATAGTAGATTGAGCTAAAATACCAGCGACAGAATCCACCATGATTTCTGAATATCAAATACTTTGCTTTATCGTTCTTTTTTGTCGGTGTGTGATCTGAAAGATTGTAATTGTCTTAATTCAATGTGAAGGGGAATTGTTGTGTATTTACTATATGCAAGATGCTATACCAGAGTAAGTATTCAAAAAGGACAAAAGAACACTGTTAATGTAACAGAGTGTATACCACAGTGGCTAATGGTACTTTAGAATCATAGACACTTGTGTTTAAATCTTTTCATTATTATCATTTTAACACTTTATCAGATACAAGTGATATACAAAAAAATGCCCAAAATCAAACCATACAACTTGATAAGATTTGAAACATGTATACACCTATGAAATCATCACCGTCGTAAAGAACCCTCCATCATGCACGAGCTCGCCTAACCCCACATACCCAAACGCAGATCTGCTCTATGTACCCATAGATTAGTTTATGTGTCTAGAACTTTATATTAATGGAATCACAGAATATGATGCTTTGGTATCTTTTTTCTCAGTCTGTATAATTTGAGATTCATCATTATTGTTGCACATATCAAATGGCTCATTCATTTTTGTGACTGTTTATTCACATTGTTGGAAATTTGGGTTGTTTCCCATTTCGGGCTATTACAAATAAAGCTGCTATGATCATGTTAACTGAAATAAGTCAGACAGAGAAAAACAAATACCGTCTGACTTCATTTATATGTGGAATCTAAAGCATACCAAACATATCAAAACCAAGCAAACAAAGGAAAAGCTCACAGATACAGAGAAGAGACTGGTGGTTCCCGGGGGTGGGTGAAATGGCTGAAGGGAGTCAAAAGGTACCAACTTCCAGTTCTAAAATAAGTAAGTCCTGGGGATGTACTATACAGCATGGTGACTATAGTTAATGACACCGTATTGTGTATTTGAAAGCTGCTAAGAGAGCAAATCTTAAAACTTCTCATTACAAGACAAAAAATTTGTAACTATGTATGGTGATGAATCGTAACAAGCCTTATCGTGGCGATCTTTCAGACTATTCAGATATCGAACCACTATGTTGTACACATATGTTCAATGTCCATTATACCTCAATAAAACAACAAAAATAAAGGGTGTGGGTGTATCTGTGTGTGTGCATGCTTTTCTTTTCCTTGAGTAAGGACCCAGGAATGGAATGGCTGTGTGAAATCATAAACGCACGTTCGGCTTTTTAACAAAGCGATACATGGTTTTCCAAACTGACTGTACTATTTCGCATCCAGCTCGGGAATGTGTAAGAGCTACTCTATATGCCACAGCCACTTGGGGAGGTCAGTCTTCTAAATTTTAGCCATTTTAATAGGTGTGGCAGTACCTCATAGTTTTGATTTGCATTTCCATAATAACTGATGATATTAAACATCTTTTCATGTGCCTGCATTTGGAGATACTTTGTCTGAAAAATTTTCCTTCTGTATATGGCTTCTCTTTTCATTCTCTGGCAGTCTTTTGAAGAACAGAAATTAATTTTAATGAAGCCAAATTCATTAAGTTTTAACTTTTACAGATTTCTTCTCTGATATGCTTTTGGTGTAGAAATAATCTTTCCGTTAATCAAGGTCACACAAACTTCCTTCTAAAAGTTTTAAATTTAAACATTTTTCATTTGTGTCTGTGACCCATTTTGAGTTCATTTTTATATGGGGCTGTGGTTCATTTTTTGCATGTGGATTGACAATTGTGATGGCACAATTTGCTGAAAGGAATGAATGTATTCATTACATTGCCTTGAAACACTTGTAGAAAATCCATTAACCACATGTGTAGGGTTTCCTCTGGGTTTTTCATTCTGTTCCCCTGATCTATGTGTCCGTCTTTGTACAATGAATACCACACTGTATCTTTACAACGAGTCTTGAAATCAGGTGGGGTGAGCATTGCGACTTTGTTTTACTGTAACAAAACTGTTTTGGATAGTGTAGGTCCCTTCAGTTTCCTTATGAACTTTAGAACAAGCTGGTCAATTTCTGGCCTAAAACAAACCACACAACAACCTCCCTAAAACAAGCCTGTCACTTCTGAGTTGGCTTTCATTGTTTTTTTCTCATTTGGGGTTGTATGTAATTGTTGACCAGATGCCAAATGTGATCTTTCCTGTGAATATTACTGTGTGTCCATAAATTGCAATTTCCTACCAGATACGTGGATAATGTGTCTGCATGAGGTTAAATAAGTTGTTTTTCCAAATTACTACTTTATAAGGAAAATTCCATGCACGTCTGATAAAACGTTCTTAAATTTTGTTTTGTTTTTCCCAAGCCGTCCTTGAACCATTTGGATGTGTCCCACAAACCATCATATGCAGTAAGTAAGTGATTTATCTAAAGTTTTACAGGTAGCCAGGCGTAGAGCACAATGTAAATCTAGTCAGTGTGACGCCAGTAGCTGTGCCTGTAATATTTATACTTTATGGTCTTTCTAGGGGAAGTAGAAACAAAGCTGTGCCTTAAAAAGGATAGTATGATTTGACGGGAATCTTTGAGAAACGAGGAGTAAAGCTTGAGCAAAGTCACAGAAGCCGGGGTGCACAGTTGATTTGGGGGCAAACCCAGTATACCACGTGAGAAAGAGAGAATACAGCACGGGAAGGTGTAACAACTGCAAAAGCCGGGAAGGCAAGCTTGAGCCACACAGTAAAGGACTTTTGCAAGACGGTGGAGCTTTTCTTGAAGATTTCTGAACAGTGGAATGTTACCACCTACCTGTTGTGAAAGAAAGTATCCCTGGCGCTATGAGAAAAGGTAGATTATTGGGGAGAGAGGAGGCGACTAAAGACAGCGAGAACATTTAGGAGATTTTACCAACAGTCCACATCTTAAGTTCCAGTATTTTGAAAATGAGGCAATAGCTGCGAGCAATTGTGCAGAAAAAGAACAGATGAGGGGTATGGAGTCTGACGGAGGGAGATAATGATGTGGAAGGAAATATAATGTAAAGGTTAATTTTAGGGAAAGAAATTTGTGTATTCAAATGAACACAATGCTCTTTGAGTGAAAATGGCCTTACACGTTTTTCTGTGAATCTACAATTTTACTGGCTTCTATAAATTTCATTTAGATTCCATACGAGCCCAAAGACTTGTTCATGGTTCTGAACTCGTTTTCTAAGGGAAAGATTAACACCATATTGAAAGAGGAATCTTAGCGATTTCAGAATATCATCCCCCAAAAGTAGAAAGTAATAAAATGAATGTAAACCACATACTGGAATTGTAGTTGTTCCTGATTTAATGGAACAACAAAAATATGAACAAATGTGCCGATAATGAGTATACGTAATGCAGTACTAGCACTTGCTACTTGAGCAGGTTAAAACTTCTCCAGATATATTTCATTTAAAGTCACCGAAATGGTGTGTAATAGTTTTAAAACCACTGAAAAATCATGTCAATGGGAAATTTTCAATTGTGTTAATTGGAAGCATTGCATATGTAAGTAACTACTATGGTTCAAGGAATTTCAAGACCAAGTGATAATTTCCTTATAAATGTAACTAAAATGAGATATTTGGAATATGTAATTCATATCAAACTATAAAAATAAATATAATTTCTAGGGATGTAGAAGGGGTCAAGGTATCCTTCAAGCTTAAGATGATTAAAATCAATGAGAGGAAATGCTTCTTTGTTCACTATAAAGAGTTACTGGACAAAGAACATATAAATATTGTATTTTTTAAATGTTTATTTATTTTAAGAGAGAGAGAGAACGAGTGGCAGAGAGACAGGGAAAGAGAGGGAGAATCCCAAGCAGGTTCTGTGCTGTCGGAGCCCCACGCAGGGCTTGATCCCACAAAACCGTGAGATCACGACCTGAGCCAAAATCAACAGTGGAACGCTGAACCGACTAAGCCACCCAAATGCCCCAGAAATAGGAGTATTTTCGATGTGACAAGTAAGATGTTAGTTTCCAGAAAGCGATGGTCTGTTGGTATGTGATATCCCAACAGATAGATATAGAACCACTATTAGAAGCTGCAGCTTAAAACAACAAAGAAAACACACAAGCAAACAAGTTCAGGAACCAGAAATACAGATAGACAAAGCCAGCCAAAGATAGACTCGGCTGCCCAGGAAGTAGTTTCTTATCATTGAATCATTGCAGGTATTTGAGCACGGGTTAAGGAGTATCTTATAGTGTAAATGCCTTCTAATTTGTAAAGAACTTTAAGCATATTAGATGCAAATTTCTTTAACTTCTTACCCAATTACCTGTGAATCTTCCCAACGTCAGAGTTCGAGGACCCCATTCCCATGTTTTGAGAAAATCCACTGATCGGTATTGTTCCATCTCTTCCAAGATTCTGTGTGACTTCTGTCATGTATTTTCAAATTCTCCCTTTATTTACCTTTTCCCTATAAAAACTAAACATGCCCAAAGAACCTCCTATTGTAAAAAAAAAAAAAAAAAAAAAAAAGAGAAACAAACAAAGACAAAGCAAGTCTTCCCAGACTACACAGGCCCTTGAAAGTATTCTACCCTCTCATCTTTGTTTCACAGCCAATGTCCTCAAAAGAATATATGTATTTTTAAGTAAGCTCTACACCCAATGTGGGGCCTGAACTCTCCACCCCAAGATCAAGAATCACACACTCCATTGGATTAGCCAGGCAGGCACCCCTCAAGAGAATATTTTATTTATTTATCTTTAAGGATTTGTTTCTGATTTTTTTTAATTTATATATTTTAAGAGAGAGGGAGAGAGAGAGAGAGAGACAGAGAGCGAGCAAGCACACAAGTGGGGGAAGGGCCGAGACAGAGGGAGACAGAGAGAGATTCCCAAGCAGGCTCTGTGCTGTCAGCGCAGAGCCCGACATGGGGCTCAAAACTCATGAAAAGTGACATCATGCCCTGAGCCTAGATCAAGAGTCAGATGCATAACCAATGGAGCCACCCAGGCGCCCCTGGAAAGAATATTTTTTAAAAGACATCGACTGCCTTAGCACAATTTGGTTTTAAAAAATTATTACGAAATATTTTATATGTACAAAAACCTACAAAAATAGTAAAATATACACCCATATACCCATCAACTAGGCCAAGAAAACACCAGACAGATGAAGCATGCTACACGTAGCAGCCTGATCACATGGCCCTTCACCTCCCACCCTGCAGGGCTAACCTCTGTGCTAACTTAGGTGTTTATTATTGCCCAAAACAATGTCTTCACCTTGCACAAAATAAGTAAAATATCTAGTACAAAGTTCTGGAATGGTTTGTAGGAGATTGACACTACTTGTTTCTGAATATTTTAGTGAAATCCCCCAATGAAGCTCCCAGAGTCTATTTGTACTGTGGGGCGGGGTGGCAATGTGGTTAAGGGGTAGATTTTAACTACTAACTCAATTGCTTGAATGGTTTTATATCTGTTCAGGTTTCCTGATACTTCACCTCCTCACTTCACAGAATCGTGGATCTCCCCTAGGACAATACTTAACCTATATGTGTTTTCCCTATAGCCTTACTACTATTAGGCCTGAAGATGCTTCTAGATTATTCTTCCTCCCACTTCCCTAAAACACCCGGTTTTGAATCAAATATTTTTAGAATATGCCACCCACTCTTCCTCCCTGTGGCAGTAATCTACATATCCCTGGGCACTCCTCCCCATTTCTGGAAGATTTAATTGCCGCCTCACAGACATGTGCTCTCGCGCTGTTCCGGCCATCAAGAGTGATTATTTCATCAACCACACAGATCATCTTTAAAGCAATTCCAACATTTTCACCACTCTTCCATGTTCTTCAATGTCCATCCATTTCCATGGCCATACCCTTGATCTTAGAATTACCAGTATCTGTGACCCTCTTTTTAAATGTTTATTTATTTCTGAAGAGAGAGAGAGAGAGAGAATCCATGCGTGTGCGAGGGAGGGGCAGAGAGAGAAGGAAACAGAATCCCAAGCAGGCTCCGCACGGTCAGTGCAGAGCCTGATGGAGGGCTTGAATTCACAAATGGTGAGACGCTGACCTGAGCCGAAATCAAGAGTCGGAGGCTTAACCGACTGAGCCCCTCGGGCGTCCCCATAACCCCCTTTTTAAAGTATCCCATTCTCCAAACTAGCACCTATATAGTTGCAGCTCCTTCTAATTAATACCCAAAGTCCAACGGTCATTCAACTTTATCTGGACATACATTTCACTAAATACACTTTCACTGACCCTCATCATCCTCATGTCACCATTTTAATCCTTCATCCATTTCAAATTCATGACCCATCAATGTAATCATGTGGCCACATGTGCTCGCACATACTCTCCTGGACTTCACTTGCTCAATTTTCCTTCTTCATCTTACTCACTGGGCAAAACCCACGCCCTGGTTAAATTGAACTCCCTCCGCTGACCCTCACGTATCCCCAGGAAGCTTACCCTGGCTGAGAAAGAATCCAATCTGCACCGACTGGTCTCACTTTGAGGTGAGAAACACTATCGCTAGTGGGCACATGCTACTCAGCAGTGATGCTAACACATTCACAACTGTAGCTCATAGAAAACGATTTCATATCTTCTACTTTCTCTTCCTTCCTCCACTTGCTTCCTATTAAGTGAAAAAATATAGATAACAGAAATTAGAAGAGAATTTCCACAAGCTCCCGCCATCAACTTCCTCCCGACATCTGAATCCACACACTCTCCCTTCTCCCCTGTGTTACAGCACATGTGGTAATGGTGGGCCTACGTAGGGACAAGCATTCCAATTGGATGCTGGATTATCACTTCTTGCCTGTTCTTAGCAATTACCACCTCTCGGTCTTGTATCACCCTTCCTCTTTTCCAAATTCATACAAAAACTTGACACACAGTTCTGTGTGGCTGTTAAGCTGTGTCTCTTTTTAGAGTCAAACACCTCAAAATCGTGGTCTATCTTCGATGTCTCTATTCTTCTCTTGCCATTCTCCTCAATCCACTCTAATCTCTATCCTTTGACCCAAACTGCTTTTATAAAGCTCGGCAGTGACCCCTGAATTGCCGCACCCAATGTGACTCCCATCTTACTTTAAACATCAGCAGCATTTAACACAATTGATCACTCCCTTATCCTTGAAATGCTTTTTTATCGTAGGCTCCCGAAGAACTCTCTCTTTTGGTTTACTGCAAAATCCTTCTTATTATTTTGTACTACTTCTTCCTCATCTCTCTGATCTCTGAACTTTGGAGTACTCCGGGGCTCAGGCCTTGATTCTTTGCTCTTTTCTAGTTATACTCATTCCGTTTGTAATCATGGCCAGTATTCTAGCTTTTAATACCGTCTATCCCCAGGACAGATCCCTCCATTGAACTCTTGACCCATATATCCAATGGCCCGTGCAACATCCCCATGTGGATGTCTACTCATATACAAATCTAAACTTCTTTTCTAGTCCCACAAAACCTGCTTCTTCCACAGTCATTCCCATCTTAATAAGGGACAACTCTAGGTATACACTGCTCAAATACAAACATTCTGATATCCTTCACTCCGTTTTTATCTCTCATTCTCTGTCTCCCCCATGTCAGAATGCCTTGGAGGCTTTATCTTCTATTTATATCCCAACATTTCTAACTACCCACAATGCTATTACCCTGGTCCAATACACCACCATCTCTTGTCTGGATCTCCTCTATAGTCTGTATTGCTATAATAACTTCTTTTAAAAAGTCTGCCTGCAAATATCGTTGCCAAACAATGACCTAGGCACAAGCAGCTTGTAAGAGAACAGATAAAAGGGAGGTTAATTATGATTGACAGGATCAGGCAACCCCTCAAGCAGGATGTGGCATCTGGGCTCCAACACTTTCTTTTAAATTAATCATTTTTAGGGGCGCCTGGGTGGCGCAGTCAGTTAAGCGTCCGACTTCAGCCAGGTCACGATCTCGCGGTCCGGGAGTTCGAGCCCCACGTCGGGCTCTGGGCTGATGGCTCAGAGCCTGGAGCCTGTTTCCGATTCTGTGTCTCCCTCTCTCTCTGCCCCTCCCCCGTTCATGCTCTGTCTCTCTCTGTCCCAAAAAAATAAATAAACGTTGAAAAAAAAAATTTAAAAAAAAAAAATTTAAAAAAAATTAAAAAAATAAATAAATCAATTAATTAATTATTTTTAATTGACATCCAAATTAGTTAGCATATAGTGCAACAATGATTTCAGGAGTAGATTCCTTAATGCCCCTGACCCATTTAGCCCATCCCCCCTCCCACAACCCCTCCAGCAACCCTGTTTGTTCTCTATATTTAAGAGTCTCTTCTGTGTTGTCCCCCTCCCTGTTTTTATATTCTTTTTGCTTCCCTTCCCTTATGCTCATCTGTTTTGTGTCTTAAAGTCCTCATAGGCGTGAAGTCATATGAAATTTGTCTTTCTCTGACTAATTTCGCTTAGCATAATACCCTCTGGTTCCATCCACATAGTGGCAAAGGGCAAGATTTCATTCTTTTTTATTGGCGAGTAATACTCCATTGTATATATATATACCACATCTTCTTTATCCATTCATCCATCGATGGACATTTGGGCTCTTTCCATACTTTGACTATTGTTGATAGTGCTGGTATAAACATGGGGGTGCCTGTGCCCCTTCGAAACAGCACACCTTTATCCTTTGGATAAATACCTAGAAGTATAACTGCTGGGTCATAGGGCAGTTCTATTTTTAGTTTTTTGAGGAACCTCCATCCTGTTTTCCAGAGTGGCTGCACCAGCTTGCATTCCCACCAATAATGCAAAAGAGATCCTCCTTCTTCGCATCCTTGGCAACATCTGTTGTTGCCTGAGTTGTTCATGTTAGCCATTCTGATAGGTGTGAGGTGGAATCTCATGGTGGTTTTGATTTGTGTTTCCCTGATGATGAGTGTGTTTAGCATTTTTTCATGTGTTGGTTGGCCACTTGGATGTCTTCTTTGGAGAAGTGTCTATTCATGTCTTTTGCCCATTTCTTCACTGGATTACTTGTTTTTTGGGTGTTGAGTTGGATAAGCTATTTAGAGATTTTGGATACTAGCCCTTTATCTGATATGTCATTTGCACATATCTTCTCCCATTCTGTCAGTTGCCTTTTAGTTTTGCTGATTGTTTCCTTTGTTGTGCAGAAGCTTTTTATTTTGATGAGGTCCCAGTAGTTCATTTTTGCTTTTGTTTCCCTTGCCTCTGGAGAGGTGTTGAGTAAGAAGTTGCTGCGGCCAAAATCAAAGAGGTTTTTGCCTGCTTTCTCCTTGAGGATTTTGATGGCTTCCTGTCTTAAGATTAGGTCTTTCATCCATTTTGAGTTTATTTTTGTGGATGGTGTAAGAAAGTGGTCCAGGTTCATTCTTCTGCATGTCGCTATCCGGTTTTCCCAGTACCACTTGCTGAAGAGACTGTTTATTCCAATGGATATTGTTTCCAGCGTTGTCAAAAATTATTTGGCCAATACGTTCGTGGGTTTTCTATTTCTAAACTCATCCATTTCTGGGTTTTCTATTCTGTGCCACTGATCTGAGTGCCTGTTTTTGTGCCACTACCATACTGTCTGGATGATTGCAGCTTTGTAATACATCTTGATGTCTGGAATTGTGATGTCGGCTCCAACACTTCTTGATTGTGACTTTGAGCAAGTGACTTAATCTCTCAATGCTTGTTTCCTCATCTATAAAATATGGATACGATCTGCTTCGTAGGGTCATTCTGAGTATTACATAAATTAATGTAAAGTCGTTAGAAGAGTACCTGACACATAGTAATTGTCATGTACTTGTTAGATAGTATTATGAGATGAGTAATGAAATACCAGTAGAGTTTCCATAAATAGATTATGTGTCAGGACAGTTTATGTAATAAGCATCTTTTGAAAAACATAAATGAATATATACCAAAACCTTGGTATATTTCATCTCTATAATTAATAATCAGTGACAATTTTGATTGAGGCTGTATTTACATTTCTTTTGTAATAAATGAAAAGTGTTTCTTATAATATTAAATTATGTACTCCAGCAGTTACACAGAAGTCACTCTGTTCAATTCATTCAGTACACTGAATAGTTAGTTATATTTCTGTTACCCTAATGATAATTGCTATTATATACAATAGGTATTAATGCATAAGCTTTATGTAAAGAAGACAGATTTTCTCTATTGCTAATTTTATTAAAGTTTGGGGATAGCATAAAACTGTTTAAACAGAAAACAGCTGTTAGAGCATTTTGCTACTTATATTAAGAACAACTTGAGTAAAAGTAGGTTTGTGACATCTTGTTTCTTCCCTTCTTATTATTCATTACCATCTACTATAAATCTCAGTACATTTACTTACTCAATCATCTATTGTCGGCTTCCCTCTCCCAAGAGAATGTAACCTCCTTCAGCCCTCTTGTTCTCCATTTTGTCCTCAGCATCTACAACAGTGCCTGGCACTTATAAAACCTCAGTAAATATCTATTAGAAGACTCTATGAATGGCTGCCTAGGTACCTGGAGGAACGAAGAATTCTGAAATTCAGATGAAGCAGGAGGAAACACTGAGGGCCTTGGTAACAATGAGCTGAATGCAACTCATCAAAATCAATGGGTCCAATGATTCTAAATGCAATATTAATATAAAGTCGGCACTCTTTTTTACTTAGGATACGGGGCTTGTCCAGACTCATGTCTCATCTGGAACGTGCATCACGGAGCAAGGAAGTCATTTTCAATGTTATACCTGTCCTTTCCGGAGTTTATGTTTTCCAAACTTTTTTTATTTGTGCCTAGGGCAGGATTGTTGCCACAATACAGCAAACCGCTGGAGCGTCTCAATACCCAAAAGTAACATTTCAGAATAGTCATATCAATCATTAGAAAATTTGATGTGTCGTAACGTTTCTTAACCTAGATGTATATTTTCCAAAATGATATTTTCAAAATGTTTAGTCTTTTTTCGAAACAAGTCTTGATATTCAACTCTTTTACTCAGTGATGCCTTTTACATATCCAAAGACGTATATATAATCCCAGAAAATGGTAACAAAAAGGGGTTTGTTTGTAGATGAGCTTACACTTCAAGGTGTACTGAGCAATTATCCAGGTGTTATTTGGGATTGATTAGTTAATCGAAAAACACAATGAAAAATGGCAAGGAAGTCCATAAGAACAAAACAAAGAAGGAAAGATACAATGCTTCATTCAGTTTCGGAATACATTAAAGAAGTTATTTAAAAGAACGAATAACAAGAAAGAAGTGATATTACTTAGAGGGGGCTGTTTCAAAGAGATATTTAGCTCTATGTAGGAGGACGTTCTACAGTACATGTCGCACTCGTTCTGCTATCTAATGCCATTACCACTTTCTCAAACAGTGGCCCACTTATCACTGCCATAAATTTATCTCTACTTTTTACCATTGGTGAAAAGTTTGAATAAGCTGTAATGTAAATTTGTTTTCAGTAAAGGGAGCCAGACAAATAAGAAATGAAGTGTGAAACAATAAACATTAATTGACAAAGGCCTTTAATTGACTGAATTCATCAGGAGATAACAAGATATTTTTCCTTTTTCAAAGTTGAATGAGTGTATTCTATTCCTATTTATTATTACATATAAATAATGAATTTTTCTAGCAAAAAGTATCAAAGTGCTATATTTAAATGCCTAGCATCTTTATGAATATTGAACATCTTATTATATATCATTGTTATTCATTGTTGATCAAAATGCCATAAATTTACATACATCATGTTCTCACTTTACAAAATTAAGTAGAGAACAAGAAAAATCCATTCTCTAAAATCTACTCCAGAATTAACTAACGCTTCACATTGTCTGTTGATACACTTAAAAATACCAGCATAAGAGGTTGAACAGAAATATGTAGTCAAATCATTTTTGTTTAATCTGTAAGAATATACAAAAAAAAAAAAAACACTTGCTTTTTATTCTTCCAGTAAATTAAAATGTTTTTGATTGAGAGGCACCTGGATGGCTCACTCGGTTAAGGGTCCGACTTTAGCTCAGGTTATGATCTCGCAGGTCGTGGGTTCGAGCCCCGCGTCGGGCTCTGTGCTGACAGCTCAGAGCCCGGAGCCTGCTTCCGATTCTGTGTCTCCCTCTCACTCTGCCCCTCCCCTGCTCATGCTCTGTCTCTGTCTCCATCTGTCTCTGAAAACTGAATAAACATTAAAATAATAAATAAATAAATAAATAAATAAATAAATAAATAAATAAATTTTTTGAAGGGGGATTTTGATTAATTGGCATTGGTGACACATAGAGATGGATAAACCTAAATTTTATACAATACTTTGATCTTCTACCACTGCTAACAAGGCTGGCAAGGGAGCATCCTGAACAAGAAGGAAAAAGTACCCACAAACGACTAGAATGTGTATTTTACAGGATCCAGGAAACGGAAGCCCTGTGAAATTACGTGCCAGATTCACTATCAACTTTACAAGTCAGTGTTAATTTGTAGTTAAAGGTAAGCGGCTTTTTCTTAAAAATATTTCATCTCTAGGGGTACCTGGCTGGTTCAGTGAGCAGAGCATGTGACTCTTGATCTCAGAGTATTCAGCCAGAGCCCCACATTGAGCATAGGGTTGACGTAAAAAAATAAAAATAAATATTTCATCTCCAATGTGTATGGCTCCAAAAATACTCGACCATTTCCTTGAAATATGAAACATATACCTACTATGTTTCAGCAATTTCACTCCTAGCGTATGCCCAGGAGAATTGAAAACATATGTTCACACAGCAACTCATATATGAATATTCACAGCAGCATTATTTATAATAACCCCAGAGTGGAAACAACCCAGATGTTCATCAAAAGATAAATGGATAAATAAAATGTGGTATATCCAGGGGCTCCTGGATGGCTCAGTCGGTTAAGTGCCTGACTTCGGCTCAGGTCATGATCTCTCGGCCCGTGAGTTCGAGCCCCACGTCGGGCTCTGTGCTGACAGCTCAGAGCCTGGAGCCTGCTTCAGATTCTGTGACCCCTCTCTCCCTGCCCCTCCCCTTCTCATACTCTGTCTCTCTCTCTCTCTCTCAAAAATAAATAAAGATTAAAAAACTTTTTTAACGCGGTATATCCATAGAATGGAATAGTATTCTGCCATGAAAATGGAATTAGGTACCGCTGTCTGCCACAGCATGGATCAATTCTTAAGTGAAATAAGTGAATCAAAAGGAACCACATTTTCTGTGATTCCATTTATACAGTAGCAGTTGCACTGGGCTGGATGAATGCAGAGGCAGAATGATTGCTAGCAGGTATGGGGTTTCTTTTTGCGATGATGAAAATGTTCTGGAATTAAGTTATGGTAATGGTTGCACAACTCTGTAAAGTACATTAAAGACCACCGAGTTGTGCACTTTAAATGGTGAATTTTATGGTATGTGAAATACATCTCAATAAAGCCGTATTTAAAAACTAACAAGCGTGACATCAGCAAGATGGTGCAACAGGAGGTCCTCTACTCATATTCCCCCTCGATTAACAATAATTTCCCGGCCATCCACGGACAAAAGTGCCTTTACGGAAACTCTGGGGACCAGGTAGAAGTTGCGGAGCCCTGATGGAGTCCAAGACCAAGGAGAGCCCCGTGGAGAAGGCAGGCCCACACCCAGGCGGCTGACGTGCCAACTGTGGTCCTGGCTCCGTACCAGAAACGGCTCCACAGCACCGTACGCCAAGGGACCTGTGAGGAGTCGCATCCGTTTGTTTCTCGGGTAAAAGGCCCACGGGCCCTGTCCAGGTTGCGGACATTGAAGTGGCCTAGGACTCTGCTCCGGCCTGTTTCAGGCGTAGTCTGGGAGCCCCTGGAGGTAAGCCCACCAAACCTGGTGGAACTGTAGATTCTGAAACGGCCCTATAACTGGACTCAAGCCAGACTCCATCACAGCTGCAGTCCATACGTGGTCCTGCCGACCTAGGGTCTTGGCAGGAGACGATCCCGTCTGTGCCAGTGGAGATCCTACCAGTACCCTCTACTCGGCCTCAGACCCTTCTAGCGGCAGTCCACAAGCAATCTCATCCGCCACGGGACCCAGAGGGAGGCTATCATCTGGGTCCCTGGAGATCCTATCATGGCCCTATAACTAGGCCGCACCCCCTCCCACCAAAGTCTGCAAAACATTCTGCCTGTCCAGAGACTCACCAAGTGGCCCAGCAAAAGCGCACCCAGGGACCTGGCAGGAGCCTCTCCCATCTACACAACTGGTAACAGGCCCACGGTCTGAGGACCCAACTGTGAACACTGAGGCTGATCCTTGTCCCAGTGCCACCCTAGCGAATAAGGTCCTGGAGGCTGTCCCTACAAAGAACAGGCAGGTCTTTCCTGCCTGAGCCACTGGCAACGGGCCTGCCTACCGCAGACTCCACTGTGGACCCATCACAGCCTCATGATCTTGCTCCCATCCAGCAAAATTGTGATTCCAGAGGTAATCCCATCTACTTGGGGAAGCAACAGTACACAGTTACACCTGCTGCAGGAATCCAGACAATGTGGCATTGGTAAAAGAAGAGACAAATGGATCAATGGAACAAAACACAGTCCAGAAATGGACCCAGATCAATACAGTCAACTAACTCTTGACAAAGGAGCAAAAGCAATACAATGCAGCAAAGATCGCCTTTTCAACAAATGGCTCTGGAACAACTGGACACCCACAGGCAAAAATAAGAATCTGGACGCAGAACTTCTTCTCTTCACAAAACTTACCTCAAAATGGATCACAGACCTAAATATAGAACACAAAACTATAAAGCCTCTACAATATAACACAGGAGAAAATCTAGCTGACCTTGGCATGACAACGATTTTTAGATACAACACCAAAGGCACGATCCATGAAAAAAGAATTGATAAGCTAGACTTCATTAAAATTAAAATTCTCTGCTCTGAGGAAGACACTGTCAATAGAATAAAATGACAAGCTAGAGACTGGAGAAAATATTTTCAAAAGACACATCTGATAAAGAATGTTATCCAGGGGCGCCTGGTTGGCTCAGTCAGTTAAGCGTCCGACTTCGTTCGGCTCGGGTCATGATCTCGCAGCTAGTGAGTTCAAGACCCGCGTGGGGCTCTGTGCTGACAGCTGGGAGCCTGGAGCCTGCTTCGGATTCTGGGTCTCCCTCTCTCTGCCCCTCCCCTGCTCACTCTCTGTCTGTCTCTCTCAAAAAGAAATAAAACCATGAATAAAAACAATTTTTGTTAAACAATGTTATCCAAAATATACAAAGAATTCTTAACACTGAACAATAAGAGAGCAAACAATCCAATTTAAAAAGGGGCCAACGACTGTAACGGGAAACTCATTGAAGAAGATACGCCGATGGCAAATGAGGACACGAGAACCTGCTTCACATCGTATATTGTCAGGGAAAAGCAAATTAAAACGAGATACCAACATACACCCACTAAAATGCCTGAAACCTGCAACACTGACTACAGCAAATCCTGGCAAAGACGTGGAACAAGAACTCTCTTTCACTGCTGGTGAAAATGCAAAATGGTACAGCCCCTTTGGAAGACGGTCTGGCAGTTTTTTACAAAACCAAACGCACGTTTACCGTATGATCCAGCGATCATGCTCCTTGGTCTTTATCCCAAGGAACTGAAAACCTATGTCCACGCGAAAACCTGCACAGAGGTGTTTATAGCGGCTTTATTCACAACTGCCAAAACGCGGAAGCAACCAAGGTGTCCTTCAGTAGGCGAATGGATAGACGGACTGGGGTCCATCCAGACAACGCATTATTATTCAGCACTAAAAAGAAATAAGCTTATCAAGCCGTGAAAAGACAAGGAGGAGTCTGCAGTGCCTATTACTACGTGGCAAAACCCCGTATGAAAAAGCTGGACACCGTGTGATTCCAACTCTGTGACATCCTGGAAAAGGTAAAAGTGAGAGAGTAAAAAGATTAGTGGTTGCAAGGGGTCGGAGGAGGGAGAGATGAACAGACAGAAAGAAGATGTTTAACGGAGGATAGTGAAACTACCCTGTATGGTATTCTGACGGCAGATACCGCGTCCCGTCATTATAAATTTGCCCAGCCCCATGGAATGCACAATACCACAGGTGAACCCTCACGGAAACTACGGACTGTGGGTGATGAGGACGTGCCAACGTAGGCTCTTCCACTGTCCTAAGCGTACCACTCTGGTGAGGACGTTGATAATGGGACAGGCTATGCATGTGGGGGCGCAGGGCGTACAGAGAAGATCTCTGTACCTTCTGCTCAGTTTTGCTGTGAGCCTAAAACTGTCCTAAAAACCAAGGGAAAACACGGCCATGGCAAATAGCATGCGTCCTGACCATTCAAAATGTAACTGAAATGAACACCAAAGCAACCGTTACTATCCCTAAGGGGCCTGTGTTCTTGGTCACATGACAAGAAGACTCAACAAACGGAAGTGCAAGGTAAATTCCTCATCATGATGAAAAAAAAAAAAAAACATTGTTACTCGCTTGCTAAGGCTGCCATAACGAAGTACCACACACTGAGGGGCTTAAACCACAGAAACGTACTGTCTCCTAGTTCTGGGGAACAGAAGTCCAAGATCAAGTGGTTGCAGAACTGGTACCTTCTGAGCGTTGTGAGGAAGCATCTCTCCCATGCCTCCCCCGGAGCTTCTGGTAGCGGTAGCAGTCGTGGTGGTGGTGGTGTGGGTGATATAGACGCACCCCCACGCACGATATATTAATACGTATAAATACGTGATGTGTAACTAATTTCAAAATAAGTGAATGGAGGCCACCTGAGTGGCTCAGTCAGTCAAGCGTCCGACTCTTGATTTGGGCTCAGGTCGTGGTGTCACAGTTGTGAGATCTCGCCCCACGTTGGGCTCCATGCTGGACATGGAGCCCGCTTAAGATTCGCTCTCTCCCTCTCCTTCTGCCCCTCCCCCACTTGCTCGCATGCGCTCTCCCTCTCAAAAAAAAAATAAATAAAAATCTAAAAAATAAAAAATAAAAATAAGCACGTGTCTCAGCTGGATAAGCGTCCAACTTCGGCTCAGGTCATGGTCTCA
>NW_024420310.1:369414-372110 GCF_014898765.1 Herpailurus yagouaroundi | reverse complement strand
CTCGCACTCTGTCTCTCTCTCTCAAAAATAAATAAACATTCAAAAAACTTTAATTAAAAAAAAATAAAAATAAGTGAATGCATACTGTAATATGTCAGAGTGATAAGTGCTCTGAAGAAAAAAAAAATAAGCCAAATAACAAGGATAGGGAGTATCCACAAGGACTATTTTTCATGAGGTGGATAAAGTCTCTCTGATAAGATAACATTTAATAGGAGACCTGAATACACTGATACCTTAATCTTTGCAAATATCTGCAGGAAAAGCATTCCAGCTAAAAATGAGTGTAATGCAAAATCTTTGAGAAAGGAAACTGTTAGGCAAGTTTGAGAACAGGAAGGAAGCTATTGCAGCTGTAGTGAAATGAACAAGAGGAAGAGTGGTTAAGAGATACGGTCAGAGAGGTCAACGGGGGGCCAGATACCATGCTACCATGAGAACACGACATGAGAAACTATGAGAACACAGTAAGGATGCTGGAGTTTGTTCTGAATGAGACAGGGAGCCACTGGAGAATTCAAAGTAAAGATGTGGCATGAGCTGTTTTATGTTTTCAAAGGGTCACTTTCACTGTTCTGGGGGATGAAAAGAGGAGAAAAAGCAGTTAGGTGGTTCCCACACATGTTCGTAAGTGGTGATTTACACAAGGGTGTCGGTGGTATAGTTGGTGAGAAATGTTCAGAATCGAGAGATATTTTCAATGTATAGGTGGTGAAGTCTGTCAGATTTATTATGAAATCTGAGAGAATGAGGGAAACCAAGAATGACACCAACATTTTTCTGCCTAAGTAAGTGCCTGGAAACGTGGAATTGGCATTTATTGAGATAGAGTAGGTTTACAGAAGGAACTGGAAGCTTAGCTTTGGATACAAGTTTGAGATGCCAATTAGACATCTATGTCGACAGGTAGAGTGGACCTTCGTACATAAACATCGGGTTCAGGAGAGAACTCGGGGGACAGATGCACACATTTGGGAGACCTAAGTTTACAGGTATAATTTCAAACATGGGACTAAGTCGCCTAGAATTATGTGCAGACAGAAGACAGCATAGGTCCACAGACTGCCTTTATTTCTTCACCATTAAGAACTCTGGAAGAAGATAGGGTGCCTGGGTGGCTCAGTCGGTTAAGCGTCCGACTTCAGCTCAGGTCATGACCTCACGATTTGTGAGTTTGAGCCCCACATCGGGCTCTGTGCTGACAGCTCAGAGCCTGGAGCCTGCTTCCGATTCTGTGTCTCCCTCTCTCTGCCCCTCCCTCACTTGTGTTCTTTCTCTCTCTCTTTCTCTCTCTCTCTCAAAAAAAATAAGTAAACATTAAAAAAAAATTATTTAAAAAAAGAGCTCTGGAGGAAGACACGGAGTTAACAGATGAGACTAAGAAGCATGCTCACAGCGGTAGGAGGAAATACAGGAGATTGACGTCCAGGAAGCTAAAACTGTTTCTAGAAGGTGGGCAAAAAACTGCTGAAAAAAACTGTGTTCTTTCATGGATAGCTCCAAAGCTATCATGTAGTAGATTCTAGTGGGTGCATTAGGCCTACTGGCATGATTCTGACCAAACAGAGAAGGCATGAAAAATGGGATCAGTCTGATTCAGTAGGAATCATCTTTTATAGCTTTGGTATAACTATTTCCACGGATGTTTCCCAGCCTCAAAACCACAAGGCTGACCTGTAGGCTTCATGGTCAACTATCAACCAGAGCAGTCAATCCTCACTGGCCAGCCTAGAGACTTCTGCTTTACCGGGTGACCTGGTTATAATAATAATATTTAGATAGGACTTACTACATTTCACATACTATTTTAATCACTTCATGCCAATTAATTCAATCCATCAATAACCTACCTTTAGGGTAGATACTATTTGGCTCAAACATGCGAAATTGCTGAACATAATACTTTAGAGGTTAAAAAAGACGCGAGCACAGAGAGGTTATGTCAAACACCTAGTATATATATACAACAGAGCTATTAGGCCAACACCTGGCTCCAGAGTTCATACCCTTTCCATTGCTCTAGTCTCCCATACTTACCACCATTTGGGCCTAGAAGTTTCACTGTCCTGTGACCATCCTAACCTCCACATGCATTACAAGTGTTTATTCCTATCCTCAAGTTTCCTGAATGAGAGTAAATGTCATATTTTCAGGTCACTTTACTGAAGGGGAACAAAATTTGCCATTACAAAATATTCTTTTTTGGCATAAGGGTTATTTTTAGGCTGGTTATTTTTAAGAAACAGCAGACACAGGACAAGCTCAGAAAACCAGGTAGAAGTTACCCTTTTAGGGGCACATGTACCCCAATGTTTATAGCAGCGCTTTCAATAATAGCCAAATTATGGAAAGAGCCTAAATGTCGCCATAATCAACTGACGAATAGATAAAGAAGATATGGTTTATATATACAATGGAATACTACTTGGCAATGAGAAAGAATGAAATCCTGCCATTTGTAGCAACATGGATGGAACTGGAAGATATTATGCTGAGTGAAAGAAGTCAGTCAGAGAAGGACAGATATCATATGTTTTCATGCAAATGTGGAATTCAAGAAACTAAACAGAAGACCATGGGGGAACGGAAGGGAAAAAAAACAATTCCAAACACAGAGAGGGAGAGAGGCAAACCATCAGAGACTCTTAAATCCAGAGAACAAACTGAGGGCTGATGGGGGAGGTGAGGGGAAGGAG
>NW_024420310.1:341315-369314 GCF_014898765.1 Herpailurus yagouaroundi | reverse complement strand
GAGGGAGGGGTGGATGGGTGATGGGCATTGAGGAGGGCACTTGTTGGAGTGAGCACTGGGTGTTGTATGGAAGTGATGAATCACGGGAATCTACCCCCAAAACCAGGAGCATCCTGTATACACTGTATGTTAGCTAACTTGACAATAAATTATATTAAAATTTTTTTAACTTCAAAAAAACTGTAAAAAAAAGAAGCTATGCTTTTATAAGTGACACGTGCATGTACAAGGGACATCTTCAAGTGGAGGGGTGTCTCTTCTGCATGAGGAAGAAGAGGAGGACAGTAAATCTCTAGAAAGTGTCATCAGTGAAGGAGGTGACAACACAAATCTGTGTAACGATCACACCCTTGTTTGTCGGCTTTTCCTGATAACTTCTCCTAACTGCCTCCCTACCCCTCTCATTTGTCTTAAGCCGGAGATGGTATTTAGGGCCGTGGCTTGGGCCATTTCAAGGAGTTACTCGATTCTCCTGGGTCTCTCCCATGGATACAGGAGGTATACATGTGAGTAAACTTCAGCTTTTCTCCTGTGCACCTGTTATTACCATGGGGGAGGGGTCTCATTCAAGAAGCTAGGAGGGTCGAAAGAAAATTATTTTCCTCCCTCCCCTACATTTACCAAGACCAATGCCAGGTATTTCGTAACACTTAAAATTTTGGGAGACTAGAGAAAAATCCCACATCTGAATCACTGAAAGTTCTTCGAGGCAAATCTGGCAAATGCACTATTACTGTTTTATATGTCAATTTTCAGACTGGGGAATATTTCTATCGGATTCATTTTCTACTCATAATTATCTTTGACTATTTTGTTTCTTGTAACATTTCAATCTATTTTTTCTGTTGGCACCATGCAAAACAACCCTGGCATACGGAACACGTGTTCATTTTATTATCCTAGATTGATTCTGCACATAGCTATTTATGGCTAGGTCATGTTTTAATCTCTTTGAAGCCATGTTTGTGTTTCAGGCTCTTTTTATCTCATGGACACTTTTTTTTTTTAAAGCTTTCGATTTACTGCTCCTTTTGCCTCTATTCCACAGGAAACAGTGAACTCAAGGGAGCTGGCTAAAAAAAGTCTAACCCACTCATTAAGTCCCATTACCTAGGAAGACAATGTAACTGATTACGGAAGATAACATTTTTTATGCTTCTTAACAACCTGGAAGCTTTCAAATTTAGAAGCCAAGAAAGAAAGTGAACTGAAAAGTTAACTACATGTCAGAAGGAAAGTAAAGAAAACAATAACTCACATCAATTCATCTTAGGATACTCTTGAGGTCAGATGACTATTACTGAAAAGTGATTCATTTTGAGCAAAGCTACCATTTTATTAATCATTTACTGTGTGACAGGTACTTTACTAACATCCTCTCATTTAATCCTAAAAATAACTCTGGTAGGTAGGTATTATCATCCAATCACAAAGAAACGGAAAACGCTAATTCGAAGGGATATATGCACCCTATGTTTATTGGAGTATTATCTACAATAGCTAAGATACAGAAGCAACTTGAGACCTAGATAGAGAAATGGATACGGAAGATGTATGCAATGGCATATTACACAGCCATAAAAAGGATGAGATCGTGCCATTTTTGAAACAAGGCAGTCCTAGAGGTACTATGCTAGGTGAAATAAGTCAAGACTGAGAATGTCAAATACTGTATGATTTCACTCACATGTGGAATCTTTTTAAAAAAATGAATGAAGAAACAAAACGCAGAACCAGACCTGTCAACACAGAGAACAAACGGAGGATTGCTGGGTGGGGGGGTGAGCAAAATGGGTGAAGGGCAGTGGGAGATACAGGCTTGTTATGGAATAAATAAGTCACAGGAACGAAAGGCAGAGCATAAGGAACATAGTCGATGATACTGTAATTACATATGGTCGAAGATGTAGCTATCCTTGTGATCACAGCATAATGTTTAAACGTACACTATGTTGTGCACCTAAAACTAATGTAACACTGTGTGTCAAGTACACTCAAATAAAAAATTGATTTAAAAAATGAGAACACTGAGGCTCAGAGACATTAATAACACACTCGAGAGTACACAGCTAAATTAGAGGCGGCCCATTATCTTAGCCTTTATATGACTGAACAAATAACACCTCTTGGTGAGGCCTTCACTACCACACTTTCAATGTTTTTTAATGTTTATTATTTATTTTTGAGAATGAGGGACAGAGCGTGAGCAGGGAAGAGGCAGAGAGAGGGAGACCCAGAATCGGAAGCAGGCTCCAGGCTCCGAGCTGTCAGCACAGAGCCTGACGCGGGGCTCGAACCCACAGACTGTGAGATCAAGACCTGAGCCGAAGTCAGACGCTTAACCAACGGAGTCACCCGGGGCCCCCCACGTTTTTTTTATGTGTTTTTTCATGTTTAAATTATTTTTAATGTTACTACAACTCTATTTAAATTTGTGACCACGGCCCCTCGGCACACTTTTTCCCTCCCACGGATTTATATTTATCCATAGAATTTATTAGCATCTAAAGTACTATAATTCATTCATTTATTCCATTTGTTGGCTGTCTCCCTGCTCTACAAGGTCAAGTCCATGAGGGCAGGGATCCGCATATTGGATTTTATTTTTTTAATTTTTTTTTTTTAACATTTATTTACCTTTGAGACAGAGAGAGACAAAGCATGAACGGGGGAGGGTCAGAGAGAGAGGGAGACACAGAATCCGAAACAGGCTCTGAGCTGTCAGCACAGAGCCCGACGCGGGGCTCGAACTCACGGACCGCGAGATCATGACCTGGGCCGAAGTCGGCCGCTTCACCGACTGAGCCACCCAGGCGCCCCTGCATATTGGATTTTAAACGTGGGGGATTATTTTCGTTATAGCCTCCTCTGAGCACTTTCCTTGCCTATTGAACCGGCCACCATAAACCAGTAAAAACAGTGTACTTCCTCACCCTGAATCAGGTAGCCTACTTTCACAAACAGGTTTTAGAGAATAAAGAGGGAAGAAAAACAGTCTCTTTTCACTGATAACTACTAAGTAGCCTGAGAGAATGGGGCTGCTGTTTTGTTCCGGGTCCACATTGACGGGGACCGTTTGAGGGATTTTTTTTGCTTGTTTTGTTTTTGAGAATGAGAGAGTGCGGGGAGGGGCAGAGAGAAAGGGAGAGAGAGAGAGAGAGAGAGAGAATGAGAGAGAGAGAGAGAGAGAGAGAGAGAGAGAGGGAAACCCAAGCAGGCTCTGGGCTGTCAGAGCCCCTACACAGGGCTCAGACTCAGGAACCGTGAGATCATGACCTGAACCGAGATCAAGTCGGCCGCTTAACCGACCGAGCCACGCAGGCGCCCCAACAGGCACTATTTGCTTTTGAGGCAACCACAAGAGACGAGCACAAAGGAAGCATACTGCACTGCGGTCTAACTGCAAGGCTTTGCAGAAAGCACACCAAAGGGCTGCCTCGCACACGGACCCAATAGTGTGATACATTGAACCCAACTTGGCTAATTTTCCTAACTGGGAGCAGCCCATGAAAGAGCCTTCACCAGTAAATTTGCCAGAAATACGTTTTGTCAGAAATAAATCAAAAGGGTAAAACTCAACTCCTAATTCAGGGGCGGCAGGTCCCAGTAACCTTGGGTAACAGACGAGAGAGTTAAAGAGAGGATCTAAGGCACCGTCATCATCCCGGATCTATAAATCTGGGGGAGGACGAACCCCCAACGAGGGGCTTCCGGCTGCCACCTGCCGAGAAACTGTCTTGTCCCTGTGGGCTGACTGCTGGCGCTGCGGGTGGGGTAGGATATACAGGCTCGGTAGCAGCAGGCAGGGCTCCCAGGCACGGGGTACTTGTTCTTCACTCACCCAGAACTTTCCTCTCCTGCCTCATACAAGCTGAACGGGGCTCGACAGACAAGAAGTAAGCCTGGCAGGTGCGAGCTGCAAATAAAATAGCCACTATCTATTTTTAGACTGAAGCTATATTTGAGAAAACACTGATTTCCTCTTTTGTTTTTGCAAACAACCCGCTTCATCCTGCCAAGGTTGAAACCGGTGCTTAAGTAACGTAAGAAAAAACGACAAAGGAAACAATGCTTTGTGTCCCCATTTCAATTTCCTGAGGAAGGAAAGGAGTAGTGTAGTAAGAAACTATCGTAGAGGGAGCGATCGTAGGTTACAATCGGTTCCAAAGTCTACTTTTACTTTCTTCCTCCTGCTGTCTTTGGAGCCAACTATTGAGGGCTTTTGGAGGACTCACTGCACACTGCAGCACAGCTGGGGTCTGATGGGTCAGTCCATCTCCTAAACCCTCCAAACTCCAAACTCTACTATGAGATACATCTCGGCACGTATCACCGCACGCCTCCTTCTCAGGACTTTTGTATTTGCCTTTTCCTTCGGACTTACAGTTTCCTGAGGTCAAGGATCATATAGACTAAGCGCTTGATGAATCAAAGAACATTTCTGACGGAGCATCCATTAGATTAAGCAGATGTAAAGGAAAACCAGAAAGCAGTGGCCGGAGTGGATCGGTTCACGACAAAGGGAAGGAGGAGTGAAATGGACCCATGTGAGGGGATCCTACACGAAAACACAGAAAAAGAGAAGCCGTCGTTTAGGAATACTTAGTACGCGAGGCAGACACGATTCCCGCTCTTGCTGCGTCTCCGATGCAGAGGATGAGACGGGCATCAGAACGGCCCCTTATGATAATGATGATGGCAACAGAGACTAAGAAGAAATTCACGGGGCCATATGAATTTTAAGCAGAAGGACCTGAGCCAGTCACAAGAATGAAGGATGTCTTCGTAGAGAAATTTTCTTTTCAGCATAAAAACTGGCAGAGCTGAGTTGCAGCTCACTAGGTTAGGACATGCACGTGTCAGAGGATGAGGAACCAAGGAACGTTTGCCCAGAACTTAAAGATTATGGTGCGGGAATGCAGGAGAGGGCTGCACAAGCACACGCTTGAGAAGGAGCCTGGTTGACAAAGAAGTCTTGGCGACAGCTGAAAACACGAGGCTAGGCACGCATATTCACACACCGCAAAGCTGTTTCACTGCCATCGTTAGCACAGCCAACAGGCAGCATATTGGTTAAGGGTGTGGATTCTAGACACAATCAGAGCTGGCAGACCTCGGGTAAGTCACTTAACTCTTCAGGTAACAACTTCTTTGTAAACAGAGGGGTGTAAGAGTGCTTCCTCGAAGGTTGCCGTGGGCACTAAATATGTTACTATAGAAAAAGCACTTAGAGCAGGGGCGCTTGGGAGGCTCCGTCGGTTAAGCGCCCGACTTCGGTTCAGGTCAGGATCTCATGGTTCATGGGATCGAGTCCCGCATTGGGCTCTGCACTGGCAGTGTGGAGCCTACTATAAGACCCTCTGTCTCCCTCTCTCCCTGCCCCTCCCTCACTTGGCTCTCTCTCTTTTTCAAAAATAAACAGTTAAAAAATACGTAAAAAACACTCAGAAAAGTGCCTAGAACATTCTAAATACTGAATAAATGTTAGCTGCTATTATTTTTGTTACTATCGTTCGTTGCTATGCTACAAGCCAAAAATTAAATTAGGACTAAGGTAGTGATAACACTAAGAAGTGTTTACAGATTTGTTCACAGCCAAATGTCTTGTATTTTGCTTCCATGTAAGAGGAATCCACTTCGATGCCCAGAGATCGTGACGCAGCATGGTGCAAAAGAAATTTCCTGGTAGACAGATAAAGTTGAATGGTGATGGCCCAGGAAACTGGGGACAGGGAAGCGTCCCAAGTGCCGTGTACTGTGGTAAGAAGTGTCTGAGGGAGCAGACGCTTTACCTCATCAAGAGGACTTCACATGTAAGAAGCCTAATGGAGGGGCCCCTGGGGGGCTCAGTCCGTTGAGAGTCTGGCTTCAGCTCAGGTCGCGACCTCACCATTCATGAGTTCGAGCCCGGCGTTGGGCCCTGTGCTGACAGCTCGGAGCCTGGAGCCTGCTTCTGATCCTGTGTCTCCCTCTCTCTCTGCCCCTCCCCTGCCCACACACTGTCTCTCTGTCTCTCTCTCCCCAAAATAAATAAACGTTAAAAAAAGAAAAGAAAGGCCACCTAATGGAGAGGAAGGGGGAGACTCAGAAGAACCCCTGGAGCAGCCATAAGGCAAAAAGTCAGCTTTCAATTAATGCCAGACACAAAGCACACACACCAAACGAGAATTCTTCTGCTTCCTTTACCTCTTCTCAGCGCTTGTACTCCCACCGTGGAACAGCCAGAAATACGGCTGGCAACATAGAGGAAAAAGAATAGAAGCTGTCGACGGGGAAAAGCCACAAGCACTCTTGCCTGCCCCAACTTCAGGCTTCCTTTGGGAGCGCGGCAGAATCCGCGGGGATGAACGTGATTGAAAAGGCGACTGAAGAAATGGCTATTATGTTGGGCAGGGCGTTGTTAATTCTTAACCCGAGAGTGGTTCTACTCCCTTGGTTTGGTTTTAGGTGAAGTGATCAAGAAACTGTATTATGTAGGAATGACCAGAAAAACCCGGGCACCAAGGCCACAGAAAAGACTTAACAGCGGGAAGGAAAAAATCATTTCTTTTTAGGTACATCCTATGAGTTTTGCTTTCTCATTATAATAGCTACACATAGATTCTATGTACTATTGGGGGGGGGCTGTGGTTGCTAAAATATTACAAAAGCTAACCACATGGTCTACTGACAGAAAATGTGACCTAATTTTAAAAATAGGTATGGGGGTGCCTGGGTGGTTGAGTCCATTAAGCATTCAACTTCGGCTCAAGTCATGATCTCACAGTTCATGAGTTTGAGCCCCACGTTGGGCTCTGCACTGACAGCTCGAAGCCTAGAGCCTGTTTCAGATTCTGTGTCTCCCTCTCTCTGCCCCTCCCCCACTCACGCATGTGCTCTCTCTCAAAAGTAAATAAACATCAAAAAAATTGTGAAGGTCTGGTAATATATATATATATATATATACACACACACACATACATATATATATTTTAACAAATATATATATACGTAATAATATATATTTTTTAATGTCACGTTTTAAGCCTTAGTTTGAATGTTTATTCATTTATTTATTTAATACAGTTTTATTTATTTGAGAGAGAGAGAGAATACACGCACGCATGAGCAGAGGAGGGGCAGAGACAGAGAGCGAGTGAGAGAATCCCAAGCAAGCTCCACATGGTCAGTGCAGAGCCCGATTCGGGGTTCGAACTTAAAACTGTGAGATCATGACCTGAGCCGAAGGTGGACGTTCAACAGACTGAGCCACCGAGGCGCCCCTATGTACTTAAGGAGTCGCCATGCCCAGCATAGGGCTTGAACACATGACCCTGAGATCAAGAATCAGATGCTCTACCGACGGAGCCAGCCAGGCGCCCCCAACAAATGTACTTTTTTAACCATCACTGAAATTGCCCTTGCTTCAATAAACAACTTGGGTGAGACATTTCTATGAAGTTACTATGTCAAGGCATTCTGGAATTATCTGAATATTTTCCTTCATATTCATTAACCTGTTTTCCATAAATCTGCATTTTCTCCAAGGGCTCATTGTCCCTAACCTCAATTCTGCAAGTGGCTGAGGAAAAAGAAAAGGACAGTAGCAAAATTAAATTCATCTGTGTGCAACCAAATACCAGCTTCCTGTAACAGAAGTCAATGTTTGAGCACCTGCAGACTAAACGTTCTTGACCCCTTTTGAACAACGAGCATTTGGTACAAATGCAAACGAATGTGTGTAACAGGGGCAAAAGCAATAGAGTTGAGGGACAGCACACGGTGAACCTGGAAGATTGGAATGAGTCCCGCCTTTGGGGGTATAGATAAGAAATTAGCACTAGATCAAAGCATGGGAAGAGGATACACAGAAGCCCTTTGTGGTTTTTAACACATCAGTTAATCCATCATTCCTAATATAAGGGGCGGTATCTAATGCCCCTTATGCAAAGACTCCTATGACAAATTCCTCTAAGAAATGAAAACTAAAAGTAAGCCCATCCAGGTGGAAAAAAAAAAACCAAAAAACCTAACATTATGTCTCCTGCTACCAATAATGGAGCTCCGGAACCTATTGCATTTCCAGATTGGCCCTGGCCTCTAGAGAGCACAGAGCCAAACTCTGAATGATTGGTATGACTTTCTCATTCAGGAGTTCTAGGTCTTGTTTCTGTCCTCTCCTCTAACTACTTCTTGGTTTCTGCCCCTTGTTGTGTTAAGTATTTGTGATTGTACTTCACCTGTATCATCATTGCAAGTCTTGTGGAGTCCCAGTCTGGCAGCGGGCAAGACGTGCATGAGTCAGTCCATAGAGGAGGAAGTGATCACTTTAGGTGTGATTCGGGGACACACAGAACAATCAATTTAGTGTGCAAAATGTATTCGGAAGGCTTCTCGAGAACTCTCCTCACTGGCTCCAAATGTTTCGTCTGCCTGGTATCATCCATTTTCTAATCTCTCTTCAACTATTCCTTTGGAACACCAGAGCAGTCGATAATGTTATGTTGTTCACTTTCAGAGCCTTACTCTCGTTAAACATATATAAAACCAAAGCCTCGAGAAATAAGCAATGTGTGCTGAGATCCCTGCATAAGCCCCCAGGAGCCTGCCGCACCAGACTCAGCACTGCATCCCAGCCCGAGCAACACCGGATATTCATACGCAAAAGAGTGAAAGTGGACCCTTGTCTTGCATCGCTCACAAAAATGAACTCTGAATCTATTAAAGACTAAAATGTGAGGCCTGAAACTACAGAAGTCCTAGAAGAAAAGGGCGGAAGGCTCTTAGAAATTGGTCTTGGCAAAGATTTTTTTGGATACGCCAAAAACAAACAAGCACGACTAAAAAACTAAAAAGCCTCTGCACAGCAAAAGAAACAACCAACAAAATGAAAAACTACAGAATAGGACAAAATATCTGCAAATCATATATCTAACAAGGGGTTAGTATCAAAAATGTGTAAGGAGTTTACATAATTCAATAGCGAAAAGCAATCTGATTTAAAAAAAAAAAAGAGGGGGGCGCCGGCGTGGCTCAGTCGGTTAAGCATCCAACTCTTGATTTCAACTCAGGTCGTACACTCACCATTCGTGAGACGGAGCCCCACATCAGGTGTGCTGACAGCGTGGGGCCTGCTTGGGATTCTGTCTCCCTCTCTCTGTACCTGCCACCCTCTCTCAAAAATAAATACACATTGGGGCACCTGGGTATCTCAGTCATTTAAACGTCTGACCTTGGCTGAGGTCATGATCTCGTAGTTCATGGGTCTGAGCCCCGTGTCAGGCTCTGTGCTGACAGCGTGGAGCCTAGAACCTGCTTCAGATTCTGTGTCTCCCTCTCTCTCTGATCCTTCCCTGCTCTTGCTCTGTCTCTGTTTCTGTCTCTCTCTCTCAAAAATAAATAAAACATTAAAAATTAAAAAAAATAAACATTAAAAAAAATAGAGGCACTGAATAGACATGTTTCCACAGAAGACATACAAGTAGCTAACAAGTACATTAGTGTTCAACATCACTAATCATGAGGGAAATGCAAATCTAAGCCCCAATGACATATCACCTCAACCTGTTAGAAGGGCTATCATCAAAAACACAGGAGATAACAAGTATTAACTGCGATGTACAGAAAAGAAACCCTTGTGCACTGTTGGTGGGAATGCAAATTGGTCCAGCCACAGTGGAAAACAATGTGGGGATTCCTCCAAAAATTAAAAATATGACGATTACATGATCCATTAATCTCACTTTTCAATATATATATATATATATATATATATACACACACACACACACATATATATATACACATATATATATAGGAAATGAAATAATTGTCTTGAGTTATCGGCACTTTCTTTTCTATTAAAGTTTATTTATGTATTTTGAGAGAGAGAGTGAGCAGGGGAGGGGCAAAGAGAGAGGGAAAGAGAGAGAATCCCAAGCAGGCTCCTCACTGTCAGCACAAAGCCCGACCCAGGGCTCGAACCCACAAAGCGTGAGATCATGACCTGAGCTGAAACCAAGAGTCGGGCACTCAACCGACTGAGCCACCCAGGTGCCCCTTGTCTTTTTTCTTAATACAGTATTTATTTGTCTTCCCTCTGTCAAACCCTGAGCCAACCGCTTTGCCAAGGCTGCCTGGGGAGGTATAGGCGGAACACCCGTGCAGACGAGACACAGGACAAGGACCTACGGCAGGTGGAGGCGGCTCCTTTCCACGGCCACGAGGATGAGGAAGGCCACCGTCGGACACAAGAGCCCAAGTGCCCTCCGAGAGGGCAAAGCCCAGAATGGCATAGGACAAGAGCCGTTACTTCACAGAGGGCTTCTCGTCTTCTCACCCAAGACGAGGCTCCCAAACGCAGTCCCGATGCCAGCCCCGGAGCCAGCCACCCCCGCCATGGTGGCCCCAGCCCCAACGAACTTGGCCGCTGTGTCGACATCCCTCGAAAGGGCCCTGGTTCGGAAGCTGCCGCTAGGAACAAGCGAGTGAGATCAGGGGACGTGAGGCCTTGCCAAGCGGCTGAGGATCTGATCCGTCAGCGTCGGGGTGATTTTAGCACCCCCGAGGACAGTGATCTGCTCAACACCTGGCAGGTGTTAACCGAGGAGGGCGAGGGGACCAAGCGGGCACCGCGTACTTTTTCAGGGGACGAGGGACTGCGGCAGGGGAGCCGCTCCCGTGCAGAGGAGACGGAGAGCGAGACGTCTGGGCTTCTATGCGCGCTGCGGCTTTGTGCACGACACCCAAGACCTGCAAACAACCCAAGTCGGCCGACAGATGAACGGATGAAGATGTGACAGCTATACATACCACACGCACAAAGGGAAATTCTACCGTTTGCATTATGCTCAGCGAAAGAAGTCAGACAAAGACAAAAACTGTATGATCCCACTCATATACGGAATCTAAAAAGTTGAACTCCGAAAACAGAGTAAACGGGTGGTTCCTAGGGGTTGGTGAGGGAAATGGGGAGATGTTGATCGAAGGGTACAGATGTTCAGTTATAACATAAATAAGTCCTACAAATCTAATGTAGGGCATGGTGACTACAGTTACCAATACTGCATTATCAGATAAAAACCACGATGAGATTCCACCTCATACCTGTCAGAATTAACAACTTTCTAAACAATTGCGATACTAAGAATTTACCCAAAGGATACAGGTGTGCTGTTTTGAAGGGGCACAGGCACCCCAATGTATACAGCAGCACTTTCAACAATAGCCAAAGTATGGAAAGAGCCCAAATGTCCATCAACTGACAAGTGGATAAAGAAGATGTGGTATATATATATATGGTATATGGTATATATGTATATATGGTATATATACATATATATGGTATATACAAATATATGGTATATACAGGTATACGTGTATATATATATATATGCAATGGAATATTATATGGAATATATATATATATATGCATGCAATGGAATATTACCTGGTGATCAAAAAATGAAATCTTGCCATTTACAACAACATGGATGGAAATGAGTGTATTATGCTAAGCGAAAAAAGTCAGAAGATAAATATCATGATTTCACTCATATGTGGAATTTAAGAAACAAAATAGATGAACATAGGGGAAGGGAAGGAAACATAAGATAAAAACAGGGAGGCAAACCGTAAGAGATTCTTTTTTAAAAAAAATTATTTTTACATTTATTTATTTTTGAGAGATGGAGAGAGACAAAGCTTGAGCAGGGGAGGAGCAGAGAGAGAGGGAGACACAGAATTGGAAGCAGGCTCCAGGCTCTGAGCGGTCAGCACAGAGCCCGACGCGGGGCTCAAACCCACGAACCGTTAGATCGTGACCTGAGCTGAAGTCGGACGCTCAACCGACTAAGCCACCCAGGCGCTCCAAACCATAGGAGATTCTTAAAGGCAGAGAACAAACTGAGGGTTCCTGGAGGGGAGGTGGGGGGGGGGATGGGCTAAATGGGTGATGGGCATTAAGGAGGGCACTTGTGGGGATGAGTACTGGGTGTCATACGTAAGTGATGAATCACTTAATTTTACTCCTGAAAAAAATGAAAAAAAAAATGAGGACTAAATTGATATTGTTATCTCTACACATACTCGGAACATTGTTTTTCAGAAGCAGGTCTTAAGACTTGAGACAGGAAAGTAATTTTGTTTGTTTTAAACAAAGTTTGTTGAATTAAAGAATAAATGTATACATTTATTAAAATCAGCCTACTATTTTTTTTTTTAATTTTTTTTTCAACGTTTTTTATTTATTTTTGGGACAGAGAGAGACAGAGCATGAACGGGGGAGGGGCAGAGAGAGAGGGAGACACAGAATCGGAAACAGGCTCCAGGCTCTGAGCCATCAGCCCAGAGCCCGACGCGGGGCTCGAACTCACGGACCGCGAGATCGTGACCTGGCTGAAGTCGGACGCTTAACCGACTGCGCCACCCAGGCGCCCCAGCCTACTATATTTTTAATGAGAGAAGATTCTGACAGTATCAAAGAAAGGCTTAGTTTCATATTAATTGTTTATTTCCAAATTAATCTGTTCCCTAAAAAACTAGAAATTATGAACGCCTAGATCATATAATCTAATTTTCAATTTGAATCAATGGAAATAAAAATGGCTTTTTCTCTTGAAAAAAAATTCTGTATTGTATACTTGAAATCTGCCAAGAGAGTAGATCTTAAATATTCTCAACACAAAAATAAAATGGTAACTAAGTGAGGTAATGGACGTGTCTTTTTTTTTTTTTTTTTTTTTTTCAGAGAGAGAATGCAAGTGAGCGAGGGGCAGAGAGAGAGAGAATCCCAGGAGGGGCAAAGGGAGGGAGAGAGAAAGAGAGAGAGGAACAGAGGGAGAGGACGAGAGAGAGAGAGAGAGAGAGGGAAGAGAGGGAGAGGAAGCGAGGGAGAGGACAAGAGAGAAAGAGAGTGAGAGAGAGAAGCGGGGCTCAAACGAGGTGATGGATGTGTTAACAAACCTTAGGAAAATCATTTCAATATACACACACACACACACACATATACACATATATATACACATACAGACACACACATAAACATATACAAATGTCAAATCACACCGCACACCTTAAAATTCCACATTGTTATTTGTAAAATATATATCGATAAAGCTGGAAATGAAAAATATTTGTGTCTTGGTGCAAAAAGAAAAAGAAACATTTGGATACATAAATTTTAAGTATAAAAAAACCTTTTACATTTCTAAAAATTTTTTAATGTTTTTATTCATTTTTGAGACAGAGAGAGACAGAGCATGAGCAGGGGACGGGCAGAGAGAGAGAGAGGAAGATGCAGAATCCGAAGCAGGCTCCGGGCTCTGAGCTGTCAACACACAGCCCAACACGGGGCTCGAACTCAGACTGCGAGATCATGACCTGAACCAAAGTCGGACGCTCAACAGACCGAGCCACCCAGGCGCCCCAAAAACCTTTTACATTTCTAAATAAAATTAAAATTAAAACTAAAACTGGGGAACAGACTTCACGGTAAAATAATTTTTTATTCAAACTGACAACCAATCCAGTCATTTACCAAGGATAAGTGCTATATTTCATTTATTTTATGTATGTATATATATAAGTATGTATGTATGTATAGGCTTATAAATAGAGGCATTTTTTTTTAATTTTTTTTTAACGTTTTTATTTATTTTTGAGACCGAGAGAGACAGAGCATGCACCAGGGAGGGGCAGAGAGAGAGGGAGACACAGAATCGGAAGCAGGCTCCAGGCTCTGAGCCATCAGCCCAGAGCCCGACGCGGGGCTCGAACTCACGGACCGCGAGATCGTGACCTGGCTGAAGTCGGACGCTTAACCGACTGCGCCACCCAGGCGCCCCAATAGAGGCATTATTAAAGCCTAAAAAAAGATTCTGTAATTATTGAAAAAGTTTGGTCATTCTGGATGACAATGTAGCCTTCAGCTAACAAAGCTATAATTTGTTAATTGGGCAGTATTCCAATTGCTGGAATGTAATCAACCATCCCAGTCACAGTATTAAAGGCAAAGCTTTAAATGCACTGAATAACCTAAGAGTGAATGTTAAAAATCAAAGCAAGTTAAAGGTATTCATCAAGTCTGAGAATTTTTTCTGTGGTTCCCTTAAGTCTGCTATGCAGCTGGTTGGGCTGGAATGTTAATGAACATGACCATTACCAACATTTATATTACCGACCTTTTCAATGTGGTACTCGTGAGAAATGGAAACACCAAAGTTCAAGTTTTGAAACTGCTTTTGAATGTGTCTGGAAATTCAGCCATAGCAGAAGGACTACTTAGTGCCTAAGGACTCATCATTCTGTTCCCCTTTTAAGAGCCACCCAGCAAAGGAAATTCTTCTTTGAGTATTTCTGTCAGAATAAAAACTACTGCCTCAACACCCAAGGCCATTGAGCTTCCCCACTACTTTCACTAAAGGTTTGCCGTTCTTCCTGTTCTATGGAGAAGACTGTCCAGGAAACAAGAGCTTTAGTTTATCCTCATGATGTAGATGTGAAGGAAAAAGATGTCACAGTAACAAAATTCTGGTTAGGCGTATGTTTCCAAAGAGTAATGCAGTATGGCGCTGAATACACATTATAAATTTCTTCTTTTCTATCTTTCTTGTGAAGGAATTCTTTCAGCAGCTGAATTTAAACCGTAAATGTCATGTCTCATCAACACAGCTAAAACTTGGCATGCTCGTCGAGTTTATGGACCATTTTACTGATAGCAAATGAATATTAGAACCTGTACTAAAAACATATATTTCTTTTATTTTGCCGTCTACATTGAGATATCGTAGTTACTTCCTCTACATGAAGTGACAGTGACCTTTTTTTTTTTTTTCAACGTTTATTTATTTTTGGGACAGAGAGAGACAGAGCATGAGCGGGGGAGGGGCAGAGAGAGAGGGAGACACAGAATCGGAAACAGGCTCCAGGCTCCGAGCCATCAGCCCAGAGCCTGACGCGGGGCTCGAACTCACGGACCGCGAGATCGTGACCTGGCTGAAGTCGGGCGCTTAACCGACTGCGCCACCCAGGCGCCCCGACAGTGACCTTTTTACACAGAAGCTACGCTTTTACCGTTCAAAGTGATCCAAGACCACATTAGCATGTCATGACTTCGTTGGTTTAGAACTGTCATAGGAATGACAACATTCTTCTAGTAATGATGAGATCCTGAGCGCTCGGGCTCAACTGCCAACCCAGGCACAGAGCATTCCAAAATCCAATTGTCTGCATTAGTCCATGCAAAATGTAAACCTGAGGAGAAGATGCTTCCTGGGACTCTCCCACTGCCACACAATGTGCCAGTATGTAGTAAAGACATTATGAATAAAATGCTGAGTATAATCCAAACGTCCATCGATAGACAACTGAGTACATCACTTATCCAGTCTTTGAAAAGATGAAGGTCTGGATGTGGTAATGTGGAAAAATATCCATGAAATATTATTTTTTAAACACACATTGTAGAAGAGTATGCTTACTCTGATCCTATGTATATGTTTTAAGTGAAAAATACATGAATATACATTAACATTTCTGGAATGATCCACAAACTCCAGTAGGACTCGAGAGTGGAGAAATGACTTTTCTATGTAAACCCTCTTTTACTGCTTGGGTTTTTCATTAGAATATATTTCATAACTTTGTAGTAAAAATATTTTTCTAGTAAAAATATTTTTTAATTAACATTTCCAAACTCATTTAGATAATAAATGGCAGACTTAGAGGGGCGCCTGGGTGGCTCCGTCGATTAAGCGTCCGACTTCGACTTCGGTCATGATCTCACAGTTCGTGGGTTTGAGCCCCACCTCAGGCTCTGTGCTGACAGCTCGGAAGCTGGGGCCTGCTGCGGATTCTGTGTCTCCTTCTCTCTCTGCCCCTCCCCTGCTCACTCTCTCTCAAAAATAAATATACATTAAAAATGTAAATAATAAATAACTAAATGAATAAATGCAAAAAGAAATGGCAGAGTTGGTAGGTAAATCTGTGCCTTCAGAATCCACATACACTGATCTTTCCCCTGTTACACGGGTAAGTAAAGTAAACACTATCAATAAGTAGAATGACCTTGCCAGTTGACATCCATTCAGGACATGTTGTAATGGACAATTTCAGTTTTCAAATGAATGGGTACTAAATTTTCAACTCTCCAGGCTAGGTTTAACTTATTATATACGTTAAGAGATAAACAATAAAAGAATGGTTACTATAACTGTCTCATATACTGAGTGAATCTCCAGGTTTTTAAAGCTCACAGATGTTTACAAAACGGACTTACTTTTCTATCATACAGATTTTTTCAGCTTAAATTCCAAGGACTCATGACTTTTTTCACCAGTATTTTACTCGAACATCGGTGTGCCCATGAGGCCCTCTTCACCTCCTGTTCTTTAGCTTTATTTCTAATTGAGAGTACTGCAAAAGCCATAAACATGTGAACCTTGACAGGATGCTGTTCCCACAAGAAATCGTCTGAATGCTTCTCTCCAACCAAACAATAGTCACCCACTGGAGCAGGAGGACTGAGGAGTAGAATGGCCAGGGAGAGATAATTCAGCACTTCCCGCCTCGCATGAAAGAGCGATGAATGCGAGCAAACGTGCTGTGTTTGAGGTCATCTCCACTGCCTTGCTGGCCCTGCGCACGAAATAAAAAAGAGGTTTGGCTCAAACCAACGGATGCTGCCAGGTTTCCTTTCCACACCTTATCATCTTAAACAGCAGTGGACTCTTGGATGTTTGTAAGAGAAGAGAAGAACAAAGCGGAGGAAATTGTTGAAATTACTTGCAGGCTGTGTTTTGTTGTTTCCTTCATTTGCTTGCTGTCCCCCTTCCAAGGATAGTGTTGCTTCCTAATGTGAAAGCAAGAGAGATAATAACACCTCAACAGTGACTGTCATCCAAAAGAATGGGCTAATTTCGTATCTGTGGAGTGTATCTTTAACTCTGAGTGGGAATGAGTAGATTACAGGATTTTTTTTCCATTTTTTACAGGGAGAGGGAATAATTAGTTTGCTTTTATGAAATAAACTGCTTGTGTTTACAGAATAAAAACTTGAATACATAATAGTGAAATGCTATAAAATTAGCTCCATTTCTATGCATTCTGAATGTTTTCATTTTCAATGGATCTCATTTTTTCCTATTAAGAAATATTGTCGTACGTGGGGATTTATTACATAATTATGATTTTCTGAGAAATGTCACTGCAATGAGATCATTCCAAACTTTGTTTCTCCTTCAGCTGTAAGATTTTGTTTTATTTTCCTCTTGATTAAGAAATCAGCAGGTTACCCCAATCAAACATTCATTACAGCCCATTCAAATTCATTCATACAGCTCACAATTTGCTCCATTAATATCTCATTTAGGGAAATATATAGAATACAAGTGTCTGTGTGTGACAATGCTGTCACCCACCACATTGCCCAATACATCCAAAGATGCTCCATTAGACAGGGTTTCCTTTAATCAGGATGGATCCCGTGGGACCCACTTACCAAGTACTTAAACCATTCACTCTTTCATTCCCAAAATCCAAAGGTATCTAAATGTTCACGGCCTTTCTCGGGAACACGATGTCCTCATGAGATTACTTTGGTCTCTGAGTCCTCTTCACACAGTACTGGCAATGTAGAAATGCAAGATGCCCAAACATTCAGGCGTGAAAGCCTGCCTATTTGAACCACAAGCCAGTCAATTCAATTAATTCCATTCCCATCGCTTCAGTGACACCTCCCTGCAAAATGCTGAAAGCCTGAATAGAAAGCCCCAACCTTAGACGTTAAAATACATCTTTTTTTTTTTTTTTAACGTTTCTTTATTTTGGAGACAGAGAGAGACAGAGCATGAATAGGGGAGGGGCAGAGAGAGAGGGAGACACAGAATGTGAAACAGGCTCCAGGCTCTGAGCGGTCAGCACAGAGCCCGACGCGGGGCTCAAACTCACGGACCGCGAGATCATGACCTGAGCCGAAGTCGGACGCTTCACCGACTGCGCCACCCAGGCGCCCCTCCTCCTTTCCCTTTCTATTACTACTCCTACCGCACCCTTATTAATATCCTCTCTTTCAGAAATATGGCAATTATTTTAACCACGTTTCCCAAGCTTGCTCCTCTGGAACACTGGGTTCCATGAAATAAATGACATTCAAAAGGAGTTCCACTTGAGAAACTTGGGCTGAAATGTTTATGTTTTTTTCACTGCCGTATTTCTGAGAGCCTTGAAATTGCTAATTTTATTGACTAGCTAACCTATGTTCCAGGCTTTCTGCCAGACCTTACGTTTCTCCTCCTGACGACTGTGTTGTTGTTACTCTCTGTTTTACAGATCACACAGCTAGTAAGCGGTGAAGCCAGGATTTGATTCTAGCTTTCTCACTCCAAAATCCCTGCTCTTTTCATATTTCCCTCTTTGGCCTGAGACATCATACCATTTCCTTAAAAGTCGCCCTGTATTCATTAGCTACATGTTTCTTTCTCTTAATAAAAAGTGAACATCTTGATATTTTTAATAGAGAGAAAATTAATTTTGCTTTCTGATGGAGTTAATATGGGAGAGGTTAATGGTGTACATCTTTGCGTCAGACGATATTATTCAAATTTGGTTTCTGCAAGTCACTAGCTACATAACAAAGGTAAGTCCTTAGTCACTTAAAACTTCGTTCTTCCTCTGTACAATGGGTGAAATATTTATTTCGGGAAGATATTTGTGAGGCTTAAATGTAATTATGTACGTAAAGTGCTTAGAGCACTTGGACACATAATCAGTATTCGATTATAATATCATTAATAAGTAATGATAACGTCATGATGTCCCTAAGACTCACTTGCCTGGGTTTCTTAATCAAAACTGGATTGCCTATTCTTTTTTTTTTTTTAATTTTTTTTTTAATGTTTATTTATTTTTGAGACAGAGAGAGACAAAGCATGAGCAGGGGAGGGGCAGAGAGAGAGGGAGACACAGAATCTGAAACAGGCTCCAGGCTCTGAGCTGTCAGCCCAGAGCCCGACGCGGGGCTCGAACTCACGGACTGGGAGATCATGACCTGAGCCGAAGTCGGACGCTTAACCGACTGAGCCACCCAGGCGCCCTGGGATTGTCTATTCTAATTCGGTTAGCTTTTATTTGAAATTTTTAGAACAAATTGACAAATGGTTTCTAATGCTATTAAAAGAGAACAATTTAAATAAATAATACATTAAATACTCAACTTTGATCCTAAATTTAGAATTGCAATTTGTCCAGCCTATCCTTCAAGTTTCTGAACCGAAAGCTATTTTATTTTTGCAACGAGGTAGCCCCTAAACAGGAAGATTTAACTTTCGATGTGGATCTTACTATTTGAGATGATCTAGCACAGAGTACCAGCTTGGTCTTATTAAATTAAGACATTCAGGATGTTGACTTTCCTTCCTGTAAACGTTTTTATTTGAAAACTGCAAAACGATCTGATTTTCCATATCTTACTATCAATTTTAAAAGAGATTTTGAAAAAATATACAATTTTGAAAATGAAAATTTATAAAATGATTAAGTACATTGAAGAGAATGCCATTGACTTTTTGAGATCTATTTAATAACCAATTTTAACAAAACCCCGTCAAATTGAGCCTCACTTATCCCGAATTTATAACCCTCTGAGACAAAGACCAGAATAAAGTTTTTAAAATAACCTCATGAGGGGCGCCTGGGTGGCTCAGTCGGGTGAAGCGTCCGACTTCAGCTCAGGTCACGATCTCACGGTTTGGTTTATGAGTTCGAGCCCCACGTCTGGCCCTGTGCTGACAGCTCAGAGCCTGGAGCCTGCTTCCGATTCTGTGTCTCCCTCTCTTTCTGCCCCTATCCCGCTCATGCTCTGTCTCTCTGTCGGTCTCTCAAAAATAAATAAACATTAAACAAATTTTTTTATTAACATAAAATAACCTCCTGAGGGGATGCATGCAATTCCTGATCTCAGGGTTGGGAGTTTGAGCCCCACCCACATTGGGTGTAAAGATTACTTAAAAATAAAATTAAAAAAGTAACCTCATGAGGATTCACTGTTATTTGGTGTGTGCTTTTCAATGTAGTAATAATCAGAACAGCAGATCTTAGGGTATAATATAAACCAGGAACTGCTCTAACTGCTATACATAGATGAACTGAATCTTCAAAAACATCTTACAAGGTGGATACTAGTGTTACCCCCACTTTCCATATGAACCGACTGAAGGAAAGAAAGATTGTCAGTTACCCAAAGCCCTAAAACTCCTAATGGCAGAACCCGGCTCTTTTAATCCAGACGAGCTAGCTCCAGTCTCTGTACGTTTATCTGCTGCACGTTGACTGATTTATTCTCAGTAAAACATTGTAAGTAGGTTTACTTACAATGTTTTATACCTTGAAATTGGTCTAACCCAGAATGCAACTTTCCAGTTGGTCCCAATATTTTACTACTCAATGTTCATTCATTTGTATTTAAAGAACACGATTCTTTGGTCTACATTCCGAAGAACCTCATCAGAGATACTGCTGACACTTGTATGGACACGAGTCCTGATATTTATTTAGCTTATCGCAGTTCCAATTTTTATCAAGAATCTTCTGGAGACGAGCATAAAACAGTATGTGTCCAATGCCAATACATGTTTTAAGAGTGAAGCAATCTGTTTTCTCTAAAGCCACCTGGAAAGATACATCTTGTCTCTTATCATGAGAAAAGTAGCTTATTGTTTGCAAGAGCTCCAAGCAATAGTAAAGTTCAGAA
The DNA here is from genome assembly GCF_014898765.1 of Herpailurus yagouaroundi. Lineage (NCBI taxonomy): Eukaryota > Metazoa > Chordata > Mammalia > Carnivora > Felidae > Herpailurus > Herpailurus yagouaroundi. The sequence goes on along the minus strand of NW_024420310.1, from coordinate 348,589 downwards.
GCTGAGAGTTGAAATAAACAAGGCAAAATATTGGCAAGGAAGAATTTGTATCTGCAAGTTCTGAGTTGACCATTTTACTTTCATAGTATATTTTGGACCGAACATAGATATACGTGACTTGATATTATTAGTTTTCTCAGAAATGCTCACACCCGTTTTCCAAAATGCAACCATACTTTATTCTCTTCTTCCTTGGAATCAAAAATCTTGATCTTTCTCTAACTGGATCCTAGGGAAGCATTTATCAAAGAGTGTTTAAAGGGATATTGATAAGTATTCAGGGCAGAAAAGTGTTTTGTAGTCAAATAAGTTTTGGAGAAACTAGGTTAAATGAAGTTAACCAGGCTTATGTACTGCGGGATTTGCCGCCATTAGATACTAATACCTAACAACCCCCAGAGCGGAATAAATGAAGAAACCCTCAAAACTTCTGACCACATGGTTTTTCTTTGTTGCATGCCAATGTGAGAAAATTACTTCACAAACAAGTTTTGGGAATCAATGGCATGACACTGTAAGTCACTAAAATTGGAAGAGGGTAAAGAAAAATCCCAAGTGCTGGTTTAGAAACTTTCTGTGTTAGAAACTCATTTTCGAGTGGAGATGTACCAAGAAGGATTCTTGGAAATATATTTTCCAAAGTTCTACACTGAGAAATCTAGGATAAAGACCAGGATCCCATATTTGGTGTGGGAGTGGGGTCTTTCATTTTCGAAGCAAAGCTAGGCTTTAGCACCATCACGTAAGGGAAACACAACTGCTTCATAGCCTAAGGCATACTGACACCACCTCCCCCCAGTTTTATATATACTGTGATAAACACAATGGCCCTCCCAAAGATGTCTTAATCCCCAAAACCTTTGAATATGCTAACTTAGATAGCAAAAAAGACTTTGCAGATATGATTAAGTTCAAGATCTTGCGAGAAGATGATCCTGGCTATCAGGTTGGATCTAATGTAACCACAGGGTCCTCATAAGTAGAAGCAGGAGAGTCAAAGCCAGAGAGAGATTTAAAGATGCCACGCTTCCGTCTTTGATGATGGAGGAAGGAGCCATGAACCAAGGATCATAGGCAGCCTGTTAGAGCCTGGAAAAGGCAAAGGAATGGATTTCCTCTTAGAGCCTCCAGAAGGAACACATCTTGCGGATTCCTTTCTTTTAGCTCAGTAAGATACATTTTGGACTCTGACCCCCGGAACTATAGGACAATAAATGTGTATTGTCCTAAGCCACTACGCTCGTGGTAATATGTCACAACAGCAAGAGAAAATGAATGTGTATATTGATGTAACTGCATTCCACACCTTTTAGCCACGGGAAGCCAAATTATTGTTTTGATATAACATAAATTCTGCCAATTTACAATCTTGCTAGTCTTAATAGTAAGAAGAGAGGGGAGAGACTAGCAAACCATGTTAGTGACACAGAAGCGAGAATATTTAAGTTACTTGGCAAGGTTCCCAAAGGTAGTGACTCCAAAATTAAGCCCCTTTTACCCACATCGATTACCTCTCTGATCATACCACGTAACTATCACCATGCTTAGTTTCCTGCTTTACATTAGGGTTACGATATAGGGGAAAAGTGAAAATGTGGCAATGGTTCAGTCTGGAAAAGGATTATCATCGACAAGACTAATACAATATAGTACTACAGTCTGAGGGAAAGAAAAAGAAAAGAACACTGTTCCCAGAAGAAGGACCTGACAGACCTGTGGAACCAGCACTACATATGCTGTGGCAGAAACACTCGTAAGGGTCACATGTGTGAAACTGACTCAGACGTGCCTAAGACGAAGGTTCACTCAGAATTTCAGAGTACCTCTCCTTCACCCACCCCACTGGCTTAACACAAAACTCTACACTAAAGGCGTAACACGAGAAAGGCATGCCCGCATCCAAATATAAGTGGGAAAAAGTTTACCTCAGTATGTATCATCCTACACAAAATATCAAGAGTTCAACCGAAAAATTACAAGGCATGTCAAAAAGCAGGGAAAAAACCTCCAGTCTGAAGAGAAAAGTAATCATCAAAATAAAACTCAGATATGACACAGATATTGTCGTTATCAGTGAATTTTACATAACCATGATTAATATATTAAAAGAGCCACAACAGAACTGAGAAAACATGAATAGACACGTAATTTCAGCAAAGTGACCGAAACTGTAGGAAAACAGAAGGAACCTGCTTGACATTCTGGCTTCCTCTCTGCCTGCCCGTCCCCCACTCATGCTCTTTCTCTCTCTCTCTCTCTGTGTCTCTCTCTCTGTCTCTCCAAAAAAATAACAAAAAAGAAGAAGAAGAAGAAGAAGAAGAAGAGGAAAATGGAAGTGCTAAAAATGAAAAACCCACTAACACAGATGAAGAATTCCTTGGATGGACGCATCAGTAAACACCTGAAGACAGGTCACTAGAAATTAGCAAAACATGGAGGGGTAAAGAAGAGCATCTAGAAGTTGTGGGTCTAATATCTGCATCACTAGAATCTCAGTAGAAGAAAGAAATACTAAGAAGAAACATTTGAAGAAATAAAGGTGGAGTGTGGGGGATAAGCTGAGGAATCCCCCGGGCTTACACCAATGGGTTGACAAGGCATAAAGAAATACAGTCATAAAATGCTCACGCCCGAGTTTGGGTAAACCAGACTGGCACCCCAAGAGTAGGGGGTGAAAAGGCACCCCGAGAATAGGGAGGCACAGCAGTGCCAGGAATAGCGAGGTGCAAAGGCACCCAAAATAGAGAGGGGGTGCAGAGCCCCCAGAATAGAGAGGGAGAGGCAAAAGCCCGAAATAGAAATGGCGCAAAGGTGCCCAATACACAGGTATATGAAATAAACAAGATTAGATGTTCAGGGTAGAAGCACCCCCTATTTAGTACTATAGCAGAAAAGCTGCTTTCACAAGAGAATAGGACCAGCTGAGGTAAATTGGTGAATTGGACTATGGACCCCTGCGCTGCAGGCAAAGCAGCCCGGAGTAGAGATGGCTAACAAAAGAATAGGTGCCTTGTCAACCCTGAGGTGACTCCCCCTATCTGTCTCATCCCCTAGGCTGGCTGAGGTAAACAGAGGTGCTGCCTCATGTCCGCTGTAAACAACCCTCCTCCCGACTGCCTGGCGTCCGGATTTTGTTTTGTATTAACCCAAACCCCTAACCACAAATATCCTCAAGACCCCCTCTCCCTCACGTCCACAAGTTAATGTTCACAGATTCATTGTCCCTTTGTGTACGTCCATCACCTAGTTTGTAAGCCTTCTGATCCTAATAAAAACGGGGCAAGGACCCTTACTCGGGGCTCCTGTCATTTCCCAGACATTAGCCATCTCTCGCTTTCAATCCTGTATCCCACTCTTTTGCTGGACGAGACAGAACTTCAGACCCAGAGTCTACGACGGTGTGGCATTTTCTAAAATTATTAATAGATAACAAAATTAAAGCTCCAAGAAATACAGAAAACAGTAAGCAGAATAAATATAAAAACATTTAAGCATGCAATATTCAAACTTCTGAATACTAAAGACAAAGACAGACCTAGTGAGGAAGAGAGATGATAATTACAACAAACACCTCATCAGAAAACATATTACAAAGAAATCAGTAAAATAACACATCTAAAACACTGAAGAGGGGCTCCTGGCTGGCTTACTTGGAAGAGCATGCGACTCGATCTCAGGGTTGTGAGTTCGAGCCCACTGTTGGGTGTACATATTACTTAAAAACCAAATCTTAATAAATAAATAAATCAAAATGCTTAAACAACAACAAAAAACAACACACTCAATACTCTGAGAACACTAATCAGAATAAATAGCAAAAGAATTTTGTCAATCCTCAAAAAACTAAAAATAGAACTACCCTACGACCCAGCAATTGCAGTACTAGGCATTTGTCCAAGGGATACAGGGGTGCTGTTTTGAAAGGACACACACACCCCCATGTTTATAGCAGCACTATCCACAATAGCCAAAGTATGGAAAGAGCCCAAATGTCCATCAACAGATGAATGGATAAAGAAGAAGTGGTATATATATACAATGGAGTATTACTCGGCGATCAAAAAGAATGAAATCTTGCCATTTGCAACTACGTGGATGGAACTGGAGGGCATTATGCTAAGTGAAATTAGTCAGAGAAAGACAAACATCTTATGACTTCACTCATCTGAGGACTTTAAGAGACAAAACAGATGAACATAAGGGAAGGGAAACAAAAGTAATATAAAAACAGGGAAGGGGACAAAGCATAAGAGACTCATAAATATAGAGAACAAACAGAGGGCTACTTGAGGGGTTGTGGGAGGGGGGATGGGCTAAATGGGGAAGGGGCATTAAGGAATCTACTCCTGAAATCATTGTTGCACTAGATGCTAACTAACTTGGATGTAAATTAAAAATAAATTAAAAAAAAAGAATTTTGTCAGATACATGCATGATTTGCAATTTTTTTTCCCTCTAGCTTGCCTTTTCATGGGGCTTGAATTCATGACCCTGAGATCAAGAGTTGCATGCTCTACTGACTGAGCCAGCCAACTGCATCTAAAATTTTTAGTTTTGATAAAGTATAGTTTATTATTATGGTATTTGTCTTTGACCTATTTCATTTAGCATAATACTCTCTGGGTCTATCCATGTTGTCACAAATGGCAAGATTTGGTTCTTTTTTATGGCTGAGTAGTATTCCACTGTGTATGTCTATATACCACATCTTCTTTATCCATTCATCCACTGATGGACACAGAGGTTGTTTCCATATTTTGGCTATTGTAAGTAACGCTGCAACAAACACAGGGATCCATATATCCTTTCAAATCAGTGTTCTACTTTTTTCTTTTTATAAATACCCAGAAGTAGAACTGCTAGATCATAGGGTAGTTATATTTTTAATTTTTTGAGGGCTCTCCATACTGTTTTACATAGTGGATGAAGCAACTTACATTCCCACCAAGAGTGCTCAAGGGTTCCCTTTTCTCTACATCCTCACCTACATTTGCTATTTCATTCCTTTTTATGCCTGAATAGCACTCCATTGTTTGTATACACCACATGTTGTTTATCCATTTTTACGTCAATGAACACTTGCGTTGTTTCTACCTTTGGGCTCTTGTGGAAAATGCTGCAATGAGTATTGGCACCTATCTTTTTTTTTATTATTATTTCTGAGAGATAGAGAGAGACACAGACAAGCAGGGGAGGGCAGAGAGAGAGAGGGAGACACAGAATGTGAAGCAGGCTCCAGGCTCTGAGATGTCAGCACAGAGCCTGACGTGGGGCTCGAACTCACGAGCTGTGAGATCATGATTTGAGCCGAAGTCGGACACTTAACCGACTGAGCTACCCAGGTGCCCCCGGCACATGACTATCTAATGGAGCATCTGTTTTCCACTCTTTTCGGTGTGTATGTAGGTGCAGAATTGCTAGGTCATATGGGAAAGCTATGTGTAGCTTTCCAAAGAGCTGCCAATCTGTTTTCTGCAATGCCTGCACCATTTTATATTCCCTCCAACAATGTACCAGGGTCCCAATTCCTCTACATCCTTGCTTACACTTACTATTTCCATTTTTTCTTATTTTAGCCATCCCGGTAGACATGAAGTGGTACCTATTATGATTCTGATTTGCATTTCCTAAGTACTAAAGCCTTTGAGCAACTTCTCAAGTGCTTATTTGTCCATTTGTAGATCATCTTTGTAGAAATGTCTAAAGTCATTTGCCCTGATTTTAATTGTAGTGTTTGGGGGTTTTTCGTCGTTGATTTTTAGTTCTTTCTATACTCTGGATATTATACCCTTATCAGTTATATGATTTGCAAATATTGTCTCCCGTTGTGTAGATTATCTTTCTACTTTCTTGATAGTGTCCCTGAATGTGCAATTTTTTGGATATCGATGAAGGTAAATTTATCTACTTTTTCTTTTGTTACTGGTGTTGTTTGTATCATATCTAAGAATCTTCTGCCAGGTTTAAGCTCATGAACATTTACCGCTTTGTCTTCTTCGAAGAGTTTCATGGTTTCAGCTCTCATATTTATGTACCATATAGTGGCCAGTCTGGAAACCGGGCAATGGTCTATTATTTCCAGGCTCAAAGTCTTTGATATGCTGCTTAGGCGCAGACCCACGCATACACAGCTTTGGAGTGAGTCCAGGAGTCAATATATTAACAACTTCATGAGTTTGCTTTCTTAAGCTCCTCCCCTTCTCTGCAATCTCCCCACTATTTTTGGATTCTCTTTAGAATCCTTCAGCCAGAAAACTGGAACTTTATTTACCTTGATATGCCACACTCTTCTCCAACATCTGAGACTAAAATTGGAATGAGAGAGAGAGATAAACTATTAATAGACATCTGTCCCACAGTTTGGGGAGCACGACTGGGGAGGAAGAATCGTCTCTCTCAGATGTTTAGATGCTGATTTAACTCACTATGGGGTATATGCAAACGTTGGGGGACTATTCGCAGTATGGAGGAATTAGCTACTATTACCAACTGTATGGATACATTTCAAAGGCATTATCCTTAGCAGAACAATGTTTCCATTTGTATGGAAAATTGGTATGCAATTCTAGAGTAAACAACATAATGTATGGTAATAGTGACAGAAAGCACAGCCTATCTGCTGAGCCAGGGAATATGGGGATTGACTATAAAGAGACACAAAGGATTATGTTGAGGTGGTGTAAGTATTGTATATTTTTATTATGTGGTAATGACTGACAAAGATTCTCTCTTTAACCAAACTCTAATCAGGCTGTGCTAAGAAATGTTTCAAGTAGGCCTCCACTTTTGAACTTCGGTGTTCATCTCTGCACTGCGCTATTTTAGCAAGAGTCTGAAGCCAGTTTAGCCAGAATCCCTCATTCTCCCCATCTAATCACCCCTCTGATCTGATGGAGCTCCTCACCTCCTACCATCCCCCAGAGGTAAGGGCCTGTCTTCAGCCAGAATCCTGTTAGGTCGGCGCAATCCCCCCTATTCCTCATGTTTGCCCTTAGCAGTTTTCCATCCATGAGCCCTGGCCCTGCTCCTGGGCTAGTATTCAAAGTTGAGCCTAATCTCCCACCCCCCCCATCCTCCCACCCCCCGGGCAGGGACCCGTGGCAGCGATCCCTACGCCTATCATAGTATTCCTGAATAAAGACTGCCTTACTGTTCTTTTACATGGCTCATGCATAATTTGTCCTTTAGTATTAGTGACATAAACGTATCGTAATTCATCAAAATGTACACTTAAAACAGGTGCATTTTAAGTAAAGTATTCCTCAAATAGTTAT
>NW_024420310.1:311812-321315 GCF_014898765.1 Herpailurus yagouaroundi | reverse complement strand
AGAGACAGGGCATGAGCAGGGGAGGGGCAGAGAGGGGGGAGACACAGAACCTGAAGCAGGCTCCAGGCTCTGAGCTGTCAGCACAGAGCCTGACGTGGGGCTCGAACTCATGGACCGTGAGATCATGACCTGAGCCGAAGTCAGACGCTTAACCCACTGAGCTACCCAGGTGCCCCTCATGTCCCGCGGTTTAATACACTTCCACAGGTATATCCAGAAAAAGGAAGAGGGAATTCGTCAATCTTTGCATGAGGCAGTTCTGGAAAGTGCTAAAATAACAACTATAGGCGTGATGAAGCTATGGAGGAGATGGAAAAGTGGCTAACTTTGTGGAGTTGGGAGATGATAACAAGGTAATGAAAGCGTAACGGACAGTTGAGACACTGAAAGCCAAAGAAATTGACACTCACATTGCCCGGGGTCAGGGAAACATTAAACTCTTCTTGAGCAGGGTTGGCTGCTTGCCTTGCATATTTCAAAAGGTATACGGTGTGGAAATCGCTAAACTTGTAGGTGAGGCAGTTTCTGCAGATCAGGAGGTTATGGAAGAATTTTCAATATTTTTTAAATGTTGATTTATTTTTGAGAGAGAGAGAGAGGCAGAGAGCCAGTGGGGGAAGAGCAGAGGGAGAGGGAGACCCAGAAATCGGAAGCAGGCTCCAGGCTCTGAGCTGTCAGCACAGGGCCCGACATGGGGCTTGAACCCACTAACTGGGAGACCATGACCTGAGCCGAAGTCGGACGCTTCACCCACTGAGCCACCCAGCCCCCCCCCCCCGGAAGAATTTTAAAGGTATCTGTTAAGTGGGGTACCTGGCTGGCTCAGTCCAGTAGAGCCTGTGACTCTCGATATCGGGGTTGTAAATTCAAACCCCATGTTGGGTATAGAGATTACTTGAAATAAAATATCTAAAAGAAATGAAAAGAAAAAAAGTATCTGTTAAGTGTCATACAGGAGAAGGTAATGGGAAGAGCAGATTTCCAACACTGATGAGTTTGTCTGGTGTACAAGGTAAACAAGGTGTTTCCGTTGATGTAAATGTGACCAGTGGCTCACTGGAACTTAATCCTGTATTCTTCCTGAGCGTGTAGTTCAGCATTTGCTAATTCGGTGTTCACGATGGTAGTTACAGAACATAAATCCCATGAATAATAGAAATCAAAATATGAGAAACAAACCAATGAGAAGACAGATCCCACCTCTACAGAAAGATGGAAAGATTTGTAGTTCCTTCAAAACAGAGAAATTCCAGCTGTCCAACCATCATATGCAATGAAGCTCAACCTTATTAGTAACCAGGAAAATATCAATCAAAACCACAATACGAGATCATTACCCACATTGCAGACTGGCAACTTTTCACAATCTGATAATACCCACTGGTGAGGAGGATATAATTCTAATACTCTGTTGGTAGGATACATAGTTAATATAACCACTTTGGAAAAGGGTTGAGAAGTAGCTGGTAAAACTGAAGACATACGTGATCTGTAGCCCAGCAATCCCACCCTTGAGTAAGGACCATAGAAAAGTGTATGTATATATGCACCGGAAGACATTGAAAGGGATTCCCACGATAGTACTTTTCTTAATGGCCCAAACCACAAATAATCCATAGACACATTATTGATGAAGCTAGGAATCATAGGTAGTATTTCTTCTCCTGGTGAGTATACGAATTCTAAATATGGGGGAGCGTACCCATGTTTTCTGAAATGATTACCATCCTTAAGGTTTTTTTTTTTTAATGTTTAATTCATTTTGAGGGGGGAGGGGCAGAAAGAGAGGGAGAGAGAGAATCCCAAGCAGGCTCCATACTCAGCACAGAGCCCAACTCAGGGCTCGATCCCACAACTCTGGGATTAAAACCTGAATTGAAATGAAGAGTCAGGCACTTAACAGACTGAGCCACCCAGGCACCCCCCACCTTAAGGTGTGTATATATATATATATATATATATATATATATATATATATATTAAAAACTACACAAAACTCGGGGCCCCTGGGTGGCTCAGTTGGTTGAATGTCTAACTCTTGATTTCTGCTCAGGTCATGATCCCAGGGTCACGGGATCAAGCCCCGTGTCAGTCTCTGCACTGAGCGTGGAGCCTGCTTACAATTCTCTCTGTCCGTCTGCTCCTCACCCCTGCTCCTGCTCTCTCTCTTTCTCTAAAATCAATAAATACATAAAACAAAATCCACACAAAACCAAAGCAACACCCCCCTACTGTTGCTGTGTTAAAGAGCATGTCCTTTCAGTATCATTTTCCTCACCTATTTAGTGGTGGTGAATTAACTCCAGTTAACTGGGCATGTATTAGCACATGGCCGAATGCCAAGGTCGCAGTGGCCCAAAAAGGAGTTCTCTTCTCTCACAACCAACAATGCCAAACTGAGCCTCGGGCGCCCAACAATGAATGCAGACGTCGGGGCTCCTTCCAACTTGCCATCTTGTCGGCATTACCCTGTGGTTGTAAGGTGGCATAACACCTGTGCGTTCCAGGCGGAAGACGCTAAGAGGCTGCATTTGCCTTTCTTTTCATCGGTGATCAAAACTACTTCTCAGAACACCGCTCAGCTTTCCCCTTCTTTCATCTCTCCGGCTCGAGCTGCGTCACAAGGTCGGCCTCACTTGCAGGGGAGTCTAGAGAACCAAGCATTTATCACTCCAAGCTCTGGAGTAGAAGAATGCACAAGAGAAAGGGTCAAGTAATGAACATTGTGTCAACCTTAAAAACTCAACGGCCACTTATTTTACCAGGAAAAGGAGTTTATTCAGGAAGGGCAGGGGAATCGGAATTTGAGACGTGAAAACTATGACAAAACCTAGGAGAGTCCAAGAGACAAAGGGAAGGTCAGCTTTGATTAGGTTTTAGGTGGAAATTGGGGAGGTCTGTCTCAAACAAAAGTTCATCGGAGAAGAACAAGCGTGGAGGAGACGACATTCCCCTGTGAAAAGTGTCCTCCCTTGTCAAGATAATTCTTATCTTCCTTCCTCCCTCGGGGGATGCAGGCTGCAGGGAGAGGTACGTGCTCAGGAGCTCCCCCTTCAGGGCTTCAGACTCCATTTTCAACCAGGTTTCTTTCAGTTTCACAGGAGGATCAACTGGGATGCTAGATGTGAAAACCTTTAAAACTTACAAAAGGCCAAACAAGTATCACAGGTTATTATGCTCGTCTTTTGGAACTAACTGAACACAAATTATGATTCAATTACCGAGGAGACGGTCTTCTTTGCAAACGTTATACTAGATGATTGAAATCTATCATTCTATTTTTATCTATTTTGAACATCAGCCAGCAAGTGCTAACTTGGAACTTCGCTCAGGATAGAATATCTCAGCTTAATGAACCCGTGTGAAAAATCCCTTTCTTTGCTAGGAGATGAATCTGGAAAGCTTGTCATATTCTTTATCTCTGGCGAAAGTTTCTGCTGTGGATGGATGGAAGGCAAAAAGAAAATATTCCCTATAGAAATAGGCAAGGGAAAACCGGTATTGATTTTTGCAAAAGAAATTCAGAGTAACTCTCACAGGCTTTGGGTGTATCTAGGTCACTGGGAAGAAAAAAAAAAGACTAACATTTTGCTGACAGATTGGAGAAATATAGTTATTTCTTACACATGGTTATTAAATGGGTTTAGAATCTTTTTATTTTATACTAAGATTATTTCTACCGAGTAGAAACTACATACATATATGAGCAGAATGCAGAAAAATAAATTTGACAGCAGTATGCATTTAGATCAGTTTCCCATAAGAAACTCATGGTTAAATAAACTCTGAAATCCCAAATAAAATCACCTATCGAAGATTCAAATCATTTAAAAGTGGCAGCTACTTCACAAGGTGATTATGTGGTCCCAACAGAGCAGAGTGAATTAGTCGGTGGTTGTTTCTCTCTCTTTGAACTCTAAAATCATTCACCGTACCAGAGGGGCATTCTAGAAGCTGTCGAAGTTACTAGCCTTAAGTTTTAACCAAACTAGGGGCACCTGGGTGGCTCAGTGAGGCGTCTGACTCTTGATTTCAGCTCAGGTCATGATCTCACGGTTCTTGGATTCCAGCCCCTAAGTCGTGAGGTCGGGCTCTGCTCTGACAGTGTGGACCCTGCTTGGGATTCTCTCTCCCTCTCTCTCTCTCTGCCCCTCCCCAACTCGTGCACGCTCCCTCTCTCTCTCTGCCTCTCTTTCTTTCTCTCTCTGAAAATAAATAAACTTAAAAAAAAAAGTTTTAACCAAAGTAGTAATTTAGCAATATTAACATGTAAATCCAATGGACTAGAAAGAAAAATATCTTAAAAAAATTTTTTGGAATGTTTATTTATTTTTTAGAGATCGAGAGAAAGAAAGAGTGCGAGTAGGAGAGGAACAGAGAGAGAGGGAGACACGGAATCCGAAGCAGGCTCCAGGCTCTGAGCTGTCAGCACAGAGCCTGACGTGGGGCTCGAACCCACAAACCATGAGATCATAACCTCAGCCGAAGTCGGAATCTTAACTGACTGAGCCACCCAGGTGCCCCTAGAAAGAAAAAATATCTTAATTAGCTAAGATTAAACAATAAAGGTACCAATGACATCTTTGACTACTTGATCAGTCAAAAAAGCTATATTAAGTACCTATGATGTGCCAGGCTCTGTGGTGGACACTAGGGATACAATAGTGAACAAAAAGTTATGATATTTGTCATTTCACTTTATGGTACATACAGTCTAAAGTAAAAGACAACTTTTAAATGTATACTTAAATGAGATCATTCTTAATTACTTAATATAATACCTGGCATATAGTAATCATTCAACAAATGTCAGCTGCTACTACTATAATAAAAAATAAAAAATACATACATACACAAACTAAAAAAAAAAGAAAACAAATGCAAAGTTCAGGGCGCCTGGGTGGCTCAGTCCGTTGAGGGTCCAACTCTTGATTTTTCGGCTCAGTTCACGATCCCAGGGTCGTGGAATTGAGCCCTGCGTCTGGCTCCACCCTGAGCGTGGAGCCTGCGTGAGATTCTCCCTCACTCTTTTTCTCTCTCTCCCTCCACCTGCCCCTCTCCCTTGCTTATGCTCTCTCTCTCTAAAATACAAATTTTTTTCAATTTTTTTTAAATGCAAAGTTCTATGAAAATGTAAAGCAGGCGGACCAAATCTGTTTCGCAAAGGTCAGAAAATGCTTCCTAAAAGATCTGATATTTAAACCAAGTTTTGAAGGGTAAGTAGGTATTAAGTCAGCAAAAAGAGATATGCCTTATTGGTTTCTAAAATGAACACCATAGGGGCGCCTGGGTGGCTCAGTTGGTTAAGCGTCCAACTTCAGCTCAGGTCTGTGCTGATAGCTCAGAGCCTGGAGCCTGCTTCACATTCTGTCTCCATATCTCTGCCCCTCCCCACTCACACTGTCTCTCTCTCTCTCTCTCTCTCAAAAATAAATGAATATTTAAAAAATAAAATAAAATGGACATCATGTGCAGATTGCTGTATTCACTGATTGCTAAAAATACCTTACAATTATAAGCTGATTACTTTTCTCAAGTCAATATCCCCTATTAAAGAGTGTTCTCTCTCCTCTCTCCAGTTTTCCACCAATTCTGATATCATTTCTTTTTCAAGCTTAAATCTGTCAAATTACTCTTCAAAATTCTACCCTCTTCCAAAAATGACATTCGGTCTCAATCATTAATTATTTAGGAGCTAAGATATCTAGAGTGTACCAACAGATGTGATACAAGATTAAAAAAAGTCTTACATATGTACAATTGAACTCCCAGAAGAAAGGCAGAAAGGGACAGAAAAAAATATTTGAAGAAACAATGGTCAAGAATTTTCCAAAATTACCTACAGCAAACAAGAGATGCCAGAAACTCAGAGAATAAACTCACATAAAAATCCTAAGCAAACGTAAGCATATCATATTTAATGAGCTGAAAAACAGAACAACTTCCTATTTCAGCTCCAGCATGTAAAGAGCTTGGAAGTCATCACTCCTCTACATACAAGTAGGAAATACTGAACAAACTAAAAGCCAATGACTTGCCTCGGACCGTCAGAGAATAGAAGTTGAGGGTCAGACCGTATCCTGAAATCTGGACAGAAAGGTGAATACAGAGAACAACAAAGCCCATTTTACTGGGATCAGAAGCCAGTAGAGACATAAACTGGTAAGAACACTTAAATATTAACTGAGAAATTATTGGAGGCGGTGTGTAAATGAGTGTGAGAGCAAGAAACTCTTGCAGGCTGCGGTCTTCCGGAGGCCTCTGCACGTTTGTGAATTTTACCTCCAGGAATCCCATCAGTCTTCACTTTAAGAACACGTGTGAAACTGCCTAGACCGTCAACGGTATGCATACCCCAAAAACCACAACGTATCTGAAAGATGTCACTTTGCAAAAGCAACGTGTGCCATTCCGTCGCTACAACGATGGGGTTGGCAGGTGCGCCCAGGCCAAACCGTGGGGCTGGACACGGGGTCAGGGGCCCAAAAGGAGGGCTGCCTTTTTACTGCACATGATTAAAAATGCAGACAGTAATGGTGATTTTAAGGGTTCAGATGTAGATTCTCTGGTCATTGATCACATCCGGGTGAACCAAGCCCCCGATACGCGGCGTAGAATTTACAGGGCTCCTGGTCGGATTAACCCAGACATGATGGGATGATCCTGACTGAAAACGAGCAGATTGTTCCTAAGCCAGAAGAGGAAGTTGCACAGATGAAAAAGGTATCCCAGAAGAAACAGAAGAAACAAAACCTTACGGCCTGGGAGTCATTCTGCATAAAATAAATGCAAATAAACTTTTTTTAAAAAGCAAATATATGGAGAAAGATACAGCATGCTAGCATTAAGCAAAAGGAAGCTGGAGTAACAACATCAATTTCAGATTAGACAATGCTGACCTCGGAACCAGAAAATTGATCAGGGATAAAGAGAGTCCATACATAACCATGAAAAGGGCCATTTTCCAGGGAGACATAAAAATACTTTATGTGTGTGTATCTTAATAACAGCGCGTCAGAATAAACGAATTATACGAATCAAAGGCATTCACCAAGACAGAGCACCCCCTGGACCATAAAGTGCACCTTAACAAATTTAATAGAAATTATACAAATTATGTTAGCAGATAATAGAATTTAACCAGAAATCAGTAGCAGAACGGTTCTTGGAAAAGTTCCAAATGTCTGGAAGTTGAACAACACACTACTACATAAAATATAAGCCAAAGAAAAAGTCTCAAGAAATTTTAAAATATTTTCAACCATATGAATATGAAAATACAACCTATCACAATTTGTGAGATACAGGGACAGCAGTCCTTAGAAGGAGGTTTATAGCACTGAATGCATATAGTAGAAGAGAAGAAAGATCTGTAATCTATAACTAGCCTCTCACTACAGGAAACAGCAATTCATTCCTAAAACAAGTGGGACGCCTGGGTGGCTCAGTCCGTTAAGTGTCCGACTTTGGCTCGGGTCATGATCTCCCAGTTCAGGGTCGTCGGTTCAAGCCCCACATCGGGCCCTGTGCTGACAGGGCGGAGCCTCCTTGGATCCTCTGTCTCCCTCTCTCTCTGCCTCTCCGTAGCTCACGCTTTCCTTCTCTCTGTCAAAAATAGGCAAACACGAAAAAATTAAATTAAAAAACTAAACCAAGCATAAGAAAGGAAGTCATAAAAAGTAGGATAAAAATCAATAAATCGAAGAGCCAACTGAAGAAAATCAAAGAAATAAAAAAACTGGTCCTTTGAAAAGTTCAATAAAAGTGATAAATATCTTCCACATCAACCAAGAGTAAAGACAAAGGATACAAAATACCAATACCAGAAATGAAAGGGGGGTCATCACTATTGACCCCAGTTAACATACATAGAACTTTTAATTATGGTGGTGGAGAGTCGGCCTGGGTTTTAATTTTACAATGCTTTGGACACATAAAAAGACAGGGAGAACAAAGAAAGGTGAAGGTAACGATTCCCTTTTATGGTTGTACTAATCAACTGAAAAAATGAGCAAAAGAACCCATTGAAAATGGAAACAATCAACAAAGAATACTTATCAAGGAAAGTTCAGAGAGGGGTGCCTGGGCGGCTCAGCCAGTTAAATATCCAACTCCAGGTTTCAGCTCAGGTCATGATCTTGTGTTTCATGAGTTAGAGCCCTGCGACAGGCTCCTTGATGACAGCTCGGTGCCTGCTTGGGATTCTCTCTCTCTCCCCCTCTCTCTCTCTCTCTGTCCCTCCTCTGCTCTCTTTCTCTCTCTCTCTCAAAATTAATAAATAGACTTTTAAAAAGTTCAAGGAAAGTATTAAGTAAAATTAAAAAGTTTACCTTGAAATGAATTAACTCATTTAAAACCGTTTATTGAGTACTTTCTATATGTCTGACACCGTTAGAATTGAGTTATAACAGAGAACAAAACTTTCAAACATCTGTACCCCCATGGACTTTACGTTACATTGAAGAAGAGAGGTAATAAACTATACGCATAAATAGTAAGAAAATTATATAATATTTTAGAATGTAAAGACTTGTGGAAAATGAAAATATGGAGGAAGATCAAAGAGTAGGCATGTGGCTACAGGTTGTCATACTATATAGGGGGGTCAGGGTTGCCGTCATTGTGAGGTTGAGATTTCAGCAAAAACTAGGTCTTAAGGATAAAGTAATACAAATATCCGAGGGATGATCTTTCACAGCAGAGGAAGTACGGCACATGCTTCATACGGTGTAGTTTTATTGGTTTGTTTTTTTTTTTAACGTTTATTTATTTTTGATACAGAGAGACAGATACAGGGCATGAGCAGGGTAGGGGCAAAGAGAGACAGAGACACAGAATGTGAAGCAGGCTCCAGCCTTTGAGCTTAATCAATACGTATCAAGCACGGTGCTTAGCAATTATATATAGGTGTTATAATATATATATATATATATATATATATATATATATATATATGTATCAATCACTCAAAAAATCCAAGCAAACCACTAAAAATTGAGATCTGCCCGTGAAACACTTGTAAGAAAGGCAGAGAGCACAAAAAAATTAATGGCTCCGCAAAGGCATTTTGCGTTTCTGAGAAGCAGATGGGAAACTAAGGAGAGGTAGAGGATGATGATGTTTTCAGTAAAAATTCGGCCCCAAACGCCAGGCTTACCTCTGGGTTTCTGTTGGTTCGCAAACTGGGCCCTAGACATGAAGGGCAGGGAGAGACGAGGAAAAAGGCAGGCCGCTCCGCATTGGGAGGTGGCAGGTTTAACCAGCAAGGGGACTTATCTACAAGGTTTATCTTGGCATCAGCGAGAAGGATCTCTAGATCACCCGCAAGAATCCTAAAAGTGGATATAAAAGCCTTAACTTCGTTCAGTGCCATCTACCGTCCAGGTGGTCTCAACAGCATATTCCTCTCCATGCTGCACCCTTGAACAGGATGACCACTCTGGGGACAGCAGGCAGAGTATACATTTCTAGGACAAGAGGGAGTGGGGGGGGGGGGGTGGGGG
>NW_024420310.1:277501-311712 GCF_014898765.1 Herpailurus yagouaroundi | reverse complement strand
AGGTCAATCAGAGGCTATGTCCTCTTGATGACCTCCTCCAAGTTTAGCTCTGGTTTTGGTTGGCAACATTAGTTGTTCTCCCTGAGAAAGTTGGCCTAAATTACTTAGTCTCTGATTACCCCAAAGAAAAGTCCATATTTAGTATTTCATATGGATTGTGCCCACTTCAACAACAAGCATGTGATCTACAAATTTACTAATGCCCTCTTAAATATTTTTTTCATGACGAAATCCAGCACAAAATGAACAAAGTATTTTGAGGCTTTCATTGTGAAGCACATCAACAAATAAAAAAGTTCTTTTGACTCCACAGAGAAGTATAATAATGTGCAGACATACACAAACATGATGAGGGACATTAATAATTTCTCTGGACCGAATTTTGTACCATGTCTCTAGCCAATCACCAGATGTTTGTAAAATAAATAGGTGCAGGGACATCTGGGTGGCTCAGTGGAGTAAGCGTATGACTTCGGCTCAGGTGTTCAAGCCCCGCATGGGGCTCTCTGCTGTCAGCGGAGCCTGCTTTGGAGTCTCTGTTCCCTTCTCTCTCTCTGGGCCTGCCCCGCTTGTGCTCTTTCTCTCTCTTTCTCAAAAATAAAACATTAAAAAAAAAAAACCCCTAAAGTAAATAAATAATTAAATATAAATGATTAAATAAATATGTATAGAAGAAGAAAAACATGTTTAATAAATATCTTAGGACCATTACTTCTTTCCAGCTTCATTGAGAGATAATTGAAAAATAACAATTGTATGTATTTGGGGCACCTGGGTGGCTCAATCGGTAAGCATCTGACTCTCCATTTGGGCTCAGATCACGATCTCACAGTGTAGGAGTTCGAGCCCCACATTGGGCTCTGTGCTGACAACCCAGAGTCTGCTTGGGATTCTCTCTCTCCCTCTCTTCTGCCCTTCACCTGTTCTCTGTCTCTTACTCAAAATACATAAACATTTAAAAAATTGTATATAGTTAATGTGCACAATGTAATGTTTTACATTGTGAAATGATTACCATAATCAATCTAATTAACATATCCATCACTTCACAGTTACCATTTTTCATATGTGAGAACAATTAAGATTAATTCTCAGCAAAGTTCAAGGATATGATACAGTAGTATTAACCTATACTGTACTGTACATTAGATCTCCAGAATACATTCATCTTACAAATAAAACTTTGTACTTTTCGGCCAATGTCTCCCCATTTCCTCAACTCTCCAATTCCTGGCAACCACCATTCTATTCTTTGCTTTTATGAATTTGTTTGACTTATTTAGGTTCCACATGTGCATGAGATCATGCAGTGTTTTTCCTTCTCTGTGTTTTGTTTCACTTATAAAGTCCTAAAGTTCCATGTTGTCACAAATGGCAGGATTTTCTTCTTTCCTGGCTGAATATATATATTTCTCACACAGGATATCAAAATACTGGAGTCAGTAGACATGAATCTGTTTTTAAGGTTTATTTATTTTGAGAGAGAGAGAGAGAGAGAGAGAGAGAGAGAGAGTGGAGGAGGGGCAGAGAGAGAGAGAGAGAGAGAGAGAGAGAGAGAGAGAAAGAGAGAGAGAACTCCAAGCAGGCTCCACATCGTCATCATGGAGCCCAATTCTGGGCTCGAACTTACGAACTGTGAGATCATGACCTGAGCGGAAGTCAGACACTTAACCAACTGTGCCACCTGGGTGTCCCTAGACATGAATCTTAAAACAATTTTTATGACTATGTCTAATATTGTAAGAGAAAATAATGCAGGAGAGAATTAAAACATAAAAAAGTATCAGATGGAAATTTTAGAACTAAAAACACAAACTTAATAGGTGATTTTAACAACCGATCAGAAACAGAAGAAAAGGAAATTAATAAACTGGAAGAAAATATCCAGACAGAAGCATGTAGACACTTCATTAAAGAGAATTAATGGATGGCAAATAAACAGATGGAAAGATACTCAACATCATTAGCCATGAGGAAAATACAAATTAAGACTACAATGAGATATCATGACGTACTATTAGAACAGCTGAATTAAAAAACAGTGATGAGGGGCGCCTGGGTGGCGCAGTCGGTTGAGCGTCCGACTTCAGCCAGGTCACGATCTCGCAGTCCGGGAGTTCGAGCCCCGCGTCGGGCTCTGGGCTGATGGCTCGGAGCCTGGAGCCTGTTTCCGATTCTGTGTCTCCCTCTCTCTCTGCCCCTCCCCCGTTCGTGCTCTGTCTCTCTCTGTCCCAAAAATAAATAAAAACGTTGAAAAAAAAAAACAAACAGTGATGAGGAGTGCCTAGCTGGCTCAGTTGGAGCCATGGTTCATCTCAGAGTCATGAGTTCGAGCCCCACACTGGGTGTAGAGATTACATAAAAATGAATGAATGAATGAATGAATGAATAATAAATAAATAAATACAACAAAAAATCAGTGATGATATCCAATGCTCATAAGGATGCAGAGAAATGATGTCTCATATATTGCTGGAGGGAATGTAAAATGGTATAGCTGCTCTGGAAAACAGTTTGGTAGATAATTTAAAAATTAAACATACACTTACCACATGACTCTGGATTGTACTCCTCAGTATTTATCCTAGAGTGACAAAAATTTGTCTGCGAAAGGGTGATACATGAAGGCTCATAACAGCTGGGATAAAAAAAAAAGTGGAAATAACACAGATGTCCACAATGAGTGAACGGTTAAGCCAACTGAGGTACGTTCATACTACGGAGTGTTGCTCGGGATTAAAAATGAACTACTGATACACACACGTTAGATGGAGCTCAAGGTTATTGCTCTGCGTGAAAAAATAGAACGTCAGAAGAGTACATGTTTAGGACTCCATTTGTGTAACATTATGTAAACTTAAAAAGCGTTGCGATAGAAAACGGATGCCCAGGTTGGATGGATGGAGGTGGGTAAAGAGAGTGTGTCTGTAACGGGGCGTCGGTTGGAATTGTTTTGTGGTGATGGCACGGTTACGCATCTTCATTGTGGCCGTGGTTACACAAATCCATACATGTGCTACTACTCCCTAGAACTTACCTATAGAGAGAGAGAAGAGAGAGAAAAATGAGTACATGTAAAAAGTATTGAAATCGGAATAGTGTCTAGTCTAATGAATAGTATTCTACCAATGTCAGTTTCCTGCTTTTGATAATGGACCACGGTATATAGGATGTTATCACAAGGAAAAGCCGAATGAAGGATATATGGATGCTCCTCGTGCTATTTTTACAACTTCTTGGGAATCACAAATTATTTCAGGGGCACCTGGGTGACTCAGGTGGTTGAGCGTCTGACTCTTGGTTTCTGCTCAGGTCATGATCTCACGATTTTGTGGGTCCGAGCCCTGTGGGTCCGAGCCCTGCGTCAGGCCCTGCGCTGGCAATGCGGGGTCTCCTTGAGATTCTCCCTCTCTCTCTGCCCCCTCCCCTGCTTGCACTCTGTCTATCTCTCTCAAAATAAGGAAAAGAAAAACTTAAAAATATCATTTCAAAATATGAAGTCAAAAATAAGTAATGACAAAAAATAACGAGAACAATAATGATAATTTGTTAGTATTAATAGATGGAAAATCTCACGTGATCCTCACGACAATCCTATGATTTAGAAAATATTATTAATTCTTCATCACAGGATTGCCATGAGGTGTCAGTGAGGACGTTCATGACACCACAGGGAGGTTCTTCTAGAAGATTAGAAGCAACATGGTAACATAAGCCATTATACTATCACAATACATCTCAAATTTTGGTACGCATCCTTATAAAAGTGTGCACGTACATGCATACACACACACACATATACAAACGTGGAAATACCTACGTGCAATGAAATCTCTTCTATTCCTTTGCACCCTCTTTTATTCCTTTACAAAATAAGGTCACTTAAGTCCACTGATGTCACCACTCATAAATAGCTCGCAGCCTATTTTTTGCGAAACGTTAATCCAGAAAAAAGCGCATACGGCTTGTCTATGACATAAAATGATTTGCAGAAAAATGTGTATATTATTGCTCTGTATTTCGCCCATTAAAAACAAGCAGTCATACTGTATCTATGTCGACTGCACAGATACATCATTACAAGCAGAGTTTTGATATAATATTACACTTAATGCAAGACTGGTGAAGGCTGGAGAAAGATGGCACCGGACCTTCCCAGACATTTTTTGTGACTTCTTGTCTGTGTAATTATATCAAAATAAAAACTTTTTAAAAGTTTTAAAATCCATAAAAATGAAAAGAAAAAAAAGGAGCTATACATTTTCACACACATTGGTATATGCTTTATTTTTAACATGAAAAGTGTTGAATGATAAAAACAATGTAGTAAATTTAGTTTAAAAGTTGTATTATTGAGGCGCCTAGGTGGCTCAGTCGATTAAGCATTCGAGTTCGGCTCAGGTCATGACCTCACCATTCATGAGTTCAAGCCCCATGTTGGGCTCTGTGCTGACAGCTCGGAGCCTGGAGCCTGCTTCGGATTCTGTGCCTCCTTCTCTCTCTGCCCCCTCCCCTGATCATGCTCTGTGTCTCTTTGTCTCTCAAAAATGAATAAAAGTCAAAAAACATTTTTTTAAGTTATATTATTAATTTTTCACCAAGGATCTTTGCCTTATTTCACTGTTTGGATTGAAATGGTATTAACATGTTAATCAAAATCAATACAGTATAGGTCAAAAATGAAAATAAATGTAATATAGTTAATCTCCAGAAGATATAACTTTTGTTACCATTAAAATAAAACAATAATTTTTACTCTTATATTACTAAAACACACAAAAGCAGTTAATCTTTATATAGTTTTTACATCCTTGACAGGGAGAGTGCTTTAAAATTTCATGTAGATTATCTCATAAATCCTTCAAAAACCTGGCCTTGAAATTATTAATTGTACCTCATGAAGTTGTTGTGAACATTGAACAAGATAATATGAGAAAATATTTTTGTAAACTACCAAGGAATATTAAAATGGATGCAATTATAGTATTCCAACATTTAATTCCCTAACAAAAAGTTTTCCTAACACATATTTATTTTCTATTCAGAACTGAATTATCTACCTATAGACTATCTTGATATGTTGGCAATCAACTCACTCCGAATTTGGTCCCCAATAGAAGTAAACATGTCAAGAATGATGCACAAAAAAATAACCTTAAAAATAAATAAATAAATAACAAAACATAATTTCAAAAAATAATGATGCAAACTGCTAAATGTTTGTATTAAAATTAGTGTCTCCATTTCTTTTTTTTTTTTTTTCCAACGTTTATTTATTTTTGGGACAGAGAGAGACAGAGCATGAACGGGGGAGGGGCAGAGAGAGAGGGAGACACAGAATCAGAAACAGGCTCCAGGCTCTGAGCCATCAGCCCAGAGCCTGATGCGAGCCTGACGCGGGGCTCGAACTCACGGACCGCGAGATCGTGACCTGGCTGAAGTCGGACGCTTAACCGACTGCGCCACCCAGGCGCCCCAGTGTCTCCATTTCTGAGCAAACAAAAGACCATAGGAAAAGGTAATAAAATAAAAAAAATAAAGACAATCACAACGACAACAAAATGGTCAAAATTCCCAGGATTAGACTTAGGTACTGTTAAAATATTTAAGAGTAAGAAAAGAAAATCTCACTGAAGAGTAGAAAAGAAATAAATTTGCTAAAAATGGCCAATTGCACAGATCAGAAAAGGAGACGACTCCGGGTTTGAAAGATCTTGCATTTTCCTTAATTAATTTAGTCATTCCAGAATGAAAAGTTGTGGGTTTGTCAAATGAACGGTTGTTAATTTAGAGTTCAGGGTGCCAGATCACAAGAGAAATTGAAATAGAGAAGTTCATTATCCACAGGTCCTGGAGGAAGTACCCAGCACATCTCAAGGGACCACACGGGGAAGTGAAGGCAAAGTATAGCCAGAGGGAGAGACAGGACCTACGGCACATATCTTTATTAGGCTCCATGGAGTGCTTTGGGGGTTTCTGGGCTAAGGCTGGATTGGTCAATTCAAACCAGAAGAATGGAGTTTTTGGTCAGCCCCGTGGGTGTCTTTGTAAGGGACATAAGGCCAAAGCTCTAGGAGACAAGGTTGACTATTGATCACAAGGACTGTTGGGAAGTTATATCAGGACCTTCCATTTCCTTATGACTCTGCTGCTGCTATGTAGGTCATGTGCTTGCATGAGAGACTAGCATGTATGTGCTACGTAGGTCATACACATATGTCAGTTTAAGATCACCGCAAGCCACTTGGCCAAAGAAAATCAAAGCTGACGCAGCCATGCCATGGAGGAGTCTAGCTCAGCTCTAGACAAAAGCTCAAATTTATGACATTTTCATAAATATGGGAAGCAGATGTTTAGGTTAACATCCAAAAGAAAATGTGTGGAGGGGCGCCTGGGTGGCTCAGTTGGTTAAGCGCCTGACTCTCAATTGCGGCTCAGGTCATGATCTTGTGATTCACGGGTTCAAGCCTCACGTCAGGCTCTGTACTGGCAGTGTGAAACCTGCTTGGGATTCTCTCTGTCTCTCCCTCTTTCTGCCCCTTCCCTGCATTCTCTCTCCCTTTCTCTCTCTCTCTCTCTCTCTCTCTCTCTCTCTCTCTTCGTCTCTGTCTCTCTCTCTCAAAATATATGAACTTCAAAAAACAAAATTTATTTAAAAAATGGTTGGAATATCTAATGAAATCTTTAAAGAAAGAGGGTATAGCTATCAGGCATTTGAAACACCAGATCCTCAATGGTATTACAATGCTACACTAACGAAACCTTGGGGCAACTGGCTGGCTCCGCTGGAGAGCATGGGACTCTTGATCTCTGAGGTCATGAGTTCTATGCCCAAGTTGGGCATAGAAATGACTCAAAAAAAGAAATAAAATAAAATGCTACAGTAATGAAACCTGGAGCTATTGGCTTCATTATCGACAAAATTCAATAAACCGAATTGAGTTCAACTGCTCTCACATAAGGTAGGTATTTAACAGATATAAACATCCACAGACATATTAGCAATTTATAACAAACTCAAACTCCGTCTGCCTATGTTAAAATTTGAATTTAAAAAAAGACCTTAATTACTCTCACCTAGTTGGAGTTCACAGTGAGTTAGTTGTTTAACAAAAAAGATGTATTATGTGAGATTCGTTCCACTTGATAAAATGCTATTTTGTTTCAAGGTCTTCCATGAGCTGTGGGATCAAGATGTAGACATAGCCAAATGTTATAAACTCCCTTGGAAAAGCACTCCAAGGTAATTACCAGAAAGCGCAGTGCTGAACAGCCCATCTAAAGGACAAGTATGGAAGTCCGTGGAAAACATAGTGCAGAATGTGTATAGTATGGTCCTGTGTTTCCAGAAGCTGTCAAGGCCAGACTCTACAGACTGGTTTTGAAGAGAAAGAGAAACATAAATGTTATCACAATATTTGGTTCTCTGTAAAGACATGCCTAAATACATGCAATTTTGGAGTATTACGTATCGTTCTACGTGTGGCAGATTTCAAATAAAATGAACCAGACAATTAATATTGATTAAAGAAGAAATATGAAATGAAGGGTGCCTGGAAAAAGTATTACTTTTGTCTTCATTATGTCGTGTTGCCTGGTATTACTAGTAATGGTGAAAAAGAATTTGCGATATTATTGAGAAAATTATTACGGGAAATTACAAAACAATGGTACCATAGACCAGTTATTTGATATAGTATTACAAACATGAAAAAATAATGATAACAATGATAATCATTAACACTTAAAGCTTACTTATGTATCTGGCAGAGAGCTTATGCTATAAAAATATTACGAATTGTATGTCACGGAATTGTCAAGAGAATTCAGTGGCACACCATATGTAAACACCTTTTTGGAATCTGAGAAGTAACAACAGAAACATAAATGGTTTTATTACCATAACATTTAATTTCATAAAAATACACATTTAATAATCATATTTGATTTCTTGTTTAGAATTCACTTTCCCATCTATGAGATGTGAAGTTGGACTAGGTTGTCCTAAAATAAAAGTGTTGCTTAACTAGTTCATATGATTATTCATGAAATAGTCTGATTATGATGATGCAGTTTGTAGTTTGGTTTTAATATCCCAATGCCCCAAACAAATAAATATTATTATTAATCACTAAAAACCCCAAGTAAATCTAACCCCAAGTAAATCAGTAATATAATTTGGTAAGATAGTGTTTAAGGAAGTATATGCAATTAAAGTCTTCCCTATGTATTGGCAAAAAACCTTTTGGAAACAGCAAGTCATAAAAGAAACTGTAACAAGAAAAAAAGTGAAAAAATACTGTCTTCTATGTGTGTTTATACATGCAACAGATTTTAGATGGAAAGAGAATATACTGAAAAATAGTAAAATTATAATTTGAAAGTGATTTTGGTTTTTAGATCTAGGGCATAGTGTTGTTACAGTCCGCATGCAAGAAAAAACAAGTGGAAATGTATACAAGAAACCTAATAGCGAATGCCGATGGACAATATTTGACACACTAAACTGTACTAAAAAGCTACACAAATTAAAAGAACCATCAAAGAGAATCCACAGCTAAAATGGATATGGGAGGGGCACATGGATGGCTCAGCCGGTTGAGCGTCTGACTTCGGCTGAGGTCATGATCTCACAGTTCATGAGTTCGAGCCCCGCATCGGGCTCTGTGCTGACAGCTCAGAGCCTGGAGCCTGCTTCAGATTCTGTGTCTCCCTCTCTCTCTGCCCCTCCCCTGCTCATGCTCTGTCTCTCTCTCTTTCTCTCTCTCAAAGATAAATACACATAAAAAAGAGAAAGAAACATTGAGTTTGTACTTACAACTTAGTAGCATGTGCATAACTTGAATAAATCTATTCTCTAGCTAATACAAAATACTGAAGAGTGTCAACGGTCTAAGAGGCACATATGAAGCACGATCCCAAAGTCCTGGTTGAAAGGAGAACATAAGGCACATATTTTTTTGTGATGATGTGTATGAAGGATTTTTAAAAACTGTCATCTATGAAAGAGAGCTATTATTATTCAGCTAGGGAAATCTAGCAACTCGTGCTGAAAAATTGATAACTTATAGCTCGTTCAGGAAGGAAATAGGCAGACAGAAATTATACAATAACCAATAGCTTTTCCAATTACCAAAATTAATCTGCCAGTAATGAAAATAGAAAAACAAGGAAAGCCACAAAAAACAAAATGGAGAGAGATACTCTAAAATTGTAAGAGATTGGGGCGCCTGGGTGGCGCAGTCGGTTGGGCGTCCGACTTCAGCCAGGTCATGATCTCGCGGTCCGTGAGTTCGAGCCCCGCATCAGGCTCTGGGCTGATGGCTCAGAGCCTGGAGCCTGTTTCCGATTCTGTGTCTCCCTCTCTCTCTGCCCCTCCCCCGTTCATGCTCTGTCTCTCTCTGTCGCAAAAATAAATAAACGTTGAAAAAAAAAATTTTTATAAAATTGTAAGAGATGAACTTACCAGGTATTTTTAAAGACATTTATGATGAAACCAAAAAAAAACTTTCACAGAAAGATTAAAAAAAAAGAAGTTTGGAAAATAGCGACAAACATATATGGAAAGAAGAGACTTACTATTGTAAGGTTGTTAATATTTCATTAATTAGCTCATAGTCATTTTAGAATTAAAAGTTCTAACATAAGCTAATGTAAATTTGGTGACTTTTTGAGTCTAAAACTCAATTGATATATGACATAAAAGCAATGGATAAGTAGAGTAGGAAACACAATTGAGTAACAGGATCCTCATGACTATAATGCTGTAATAATTTAGTCAAACTGCTGCTGTCTCAATAATTGGTAATTGCAACTTATTTGAGAGGTAGCTGTGACACAAAGTTGATATTTGGCAGAAAACATACATAAACACTTAATTAAATCACAGACCTCAATTAAGCCCACATGGGTTAAAACTTAAATTTTGTAATATTCAAAGATTTCAAACATTAATCCATAAAGCACTCTGACTTAGACATGTATGATGTACTTAGCTTTTGTAGTGTGATGAAAAATAAAAAAATACATTTATACAATAATCCCCACTACAAAAAAAGATTCGCCAAAACAGTGTTTTAGAGTTTGTATGTGTTCGTATATATGCATAGATTGGGATTCTTTTGAGCATACAGAGAAGTATGGAGGAGATACACTGAACGATTTACATTGTTTGTAAAAGGACTGGAGAAATTTATAATTATAATTTAAATATATAATTTATAAAAAGGACTGATGGGAGATCATCTTATTTTCATTTGTATCTTTACATTATTTACTATTTAAAATTAGCAAACATTACTCTTCCAATAAGACACAATGTAAAGAGAAAATGCTATGCTGTTAAAAATGAGAGGAAACTTTGCTTCATTGTTCTGTAACTGACAAGCAATATACTTACTGTTTTTATATGATTACTTTGCTTAATCTTCCCACACAAAAACCATACAGTGTAGTTGTTAATTCTGTATCACAGGTTTGTCAGGGTGCCTACAAAAATTAATATATGAAAAATTATCACTGAAGGGCTTTACAGTTCTTTAGGTCCATCCTTAAAAATAAAATAAATATAAAATAAATAAAAATAAAACCATTTTCAGTGCTAACTTTTGATTTATGAATTGTTTCTATTAATCAAATTACGAACCTCCAATTCTGCAAAGTAACATATCATTCTCAGTTTACAAAAAAGGACAATAAAAATCTTGTTTATCTGTGGAATATTTGAATACATACAGGTATGTGTATTTTTAAGTTTCTTTGAGCAAAAGAAGAATTAGGAAATACATCACAATTATTACTATTTCTTACTAAAAAAGGTGTGAGGCACCAAAGGTTGGTGTAGCCAGGAGACATATCCTTAGCTAGTTCCGTCTGAGATGGTGAAAAGGAGTTCTTTTGTTACTTAAAAGAATCAATAGAGATATAAAGTGATAAAAAGGAAAGATTCTATAGGCCAGTCCTTTATTGTGGAAATTTTAAAAGTCACTTAACTTCTAGAAACCGTAGTTTTCTGTAAACCAAAGATATTAGCTATACTTAATATAAAAACAAGACACAACAGCAACAGTTATAATTATGAAGACTGAAAGACGACTTACATGGCAGGTGACTGCTTGGTGTGTATTTGCCGATAACCTCACTTGAATCGTTCTATGATGCAGACTGTCTTAATTTTGAGGATTCAGTTTCTTCTGGCAATTGGGAAAAGGGAAAAACAAGCTATTAAATCATCACATTTCAAAGCCAAAATACACATTTAATTATGCTTTCTTGATATCCTTTTTAGAAGCCAATTATCTACATATCAGGATGTGATTATCTGAAATAATCCTGCATATTGGCTACGATTAACCACTACTTTCCATTAATTGTCATTTTTGCCTCAAGGTCTCAGATAAACCAAAGTTCAAGAGATGGCCACAGGCAAACTCTATGAATTGCCTGCCACGTGACTCTGAAATGGCCACGTGAAGACCAGAATTTTAGCATAGAGGTGAAGAACCCAAGTCTAAACAACATGGGGTCTTGAAAGCTGAACACTGTCTGAAGTTGATCTGGTCTATTGTACATGTGATTTGCTGATTATGGTACTGCAATATATAGTTTAGGCAGTATTAATCATCTAGTAAATCCAAGAAAATACAGTGCAGAATGATGGTCTTTGATAAGATAATTTGGTGGAAAAACCAGTTTTATTTATTTATTTATTTAGTTAGTTAGTTAGTTCATTTACTTATTTTGAGAGAGACAGAGAGAGAGCACAAGCAGGGGAGGGGCAGAGAGAGAGAGGGGACAGAGGATCTGAGGTGGGCTCTGTGCTGACAGCAGAGAGCCCAATGTGGGGCTCGAACCCATGAACCGTGAGATCATGACCTGAGCCAAAGTTGGACGCTTAACCGACTGAGCCACCCGGATGCCCCATATTTATTTACTTATTTTTAATTTTTGTTTTTTAAGGAAACTCTATGCCCAAGGTGGGGCTGGAATGCATGAACCTGAGATCAAGAGTCACATGTTCTGCTGACTCAGCCAGCCAGGTGGCCCAGAAGCAGTTTTATTTAGATATAATTTCCATATCATAAAATTCAGCCATTTTAATACAGTATATTTTCAAGATTTTTAGGAAATTTGCAACGTTTGACAAATATCAGCACAAGTTAATTTTAGAACATTTCCACCACTCCAAAAAGATGCCTCATGTCTGTTTGCAATCAACTTCCGTTCCTACTTCTATCCCAAGGCAACTAGTAATTTGATTTTTTTTCCTTCATAGATTTGTCATTTCTGGACATTTTATATAAATATAATCAAATGTATCAGTCCTATTTCACTGATTTATATATGTCTTGATCACTGTACTACCCTGTCTTGATCCCTGTAGCTTTGTAGTAAGTTTTAAAATTGGTCAGTGTAAGTTTTCAGATGTTGTTCTTCTTTTTAAATATTGTTTTGGCTCTTAGAGGTCTTTTCCTTTTATGTTACTTTCAAAGTTTACTTATTTATTTTTCTTTTTAAATTTTTTTTTCAACTTTTTTTTTAATTTATTTTTGGGACAGAGAGAGACAGAGCATGAACGGGGGAGGGGCAGAGAGAGAGGGAGACACATAATCGGAAACAGGCTCCAGGCTCCGAGCCATCAGCCCAGAGCCTGACGCGGGGCTCGAACTCATGGACTGCGAGATCGTGACCTGGCTGAAGTCGGACGCTTAACCGACTGCGCCACCCAGGCGCCCCAGTTTATTTATTTTTTAAAGTAATCTCTATACCCAACGTGGGGGCTCAAACTCACAACCCTGAGAGCAAGACTCCCATGCTTTTCTGACTGAGCCAGCCAGGCGCCCCAATGCCATAGGAAGTTTTGAATGAGCTTGTCCATATCTATGAAAAAAAGACATCTGGGATTTTGATAGAGATTGTGTTGAATCTACAAACCTATTAAAGAGTATTGCCACCTTCACATTATTGATTCTTCTGATTAATGAGATGTTCTTTCTTTCGTTTACATCACTGTCGATTTCTTTCAGCAGTTTTAATTTCTAGTGTACAAGACATGGATGTTTTTTGTTAAACGTATTTCTCAGCATTTTATTCTTTTTGATGACACCGTGAGTGGAACTGATTTCTCCATTTTCTTTTTGAATTGTTAATTGCTAGTATTATATATACTATTAATGTTTGTATGTTGGCCTTGGTACTGAGACCTTGCTGAGCTTGCTTATTAGTTGTAGTATCATGTGTGTGTGTGTGTGTGCGCGCGCGCGCGGGTTCTTTAGGATTTTCCACAGACAAGATCATGTTTTCTGCAAATAAAGACAGTTTTCATTGTCTGTTTCCAATGCAGGTGGTTAGGGCCACTAATACAATGGTAAATAAAAGTGGTAGGAGTAAGTAGTCTTGGTTTGTTCCCAATCTTAGGTGGAAAGTATTTAGTCTTTCACCATTATTTATACGACATTGTTGCTGTGGGTTTTTTTGTGAATGCCGATCCTTGCTATACGTGACCTTGCCCATCCTCTTGTCAGTAGATTTCTGTAACATGTTACTGCATTCTAGCCTGATATTGGGGAGTATGGTCCATTTTCCTGGTACAACCTGTCTTAAGCAAGGCCCATTTCTCAACAATGTTGCCCCTCCTCCAGCCGTAAGAAACCTCTCATGATTCCAGCCCAGATCGTCATCCTGTCCCTCACCCAGAAGTAGAGAATATTTTACTTTTCTTTTACCTAGCTTTGATGGGTCTTATTCTGTGTCCAAGATTTCCTGCCCTCCCCCCAGAAGCTTAAGACATTTTTTTCCATAGTGGAGAAGATTTTGGGCAAATCTTCACGACTTTCTGTCAGCAATGGCTGCTCACCTCCTCCAACCCTCACCCCAGTCTTTTTCATGCCTTTCAGGGAGATTACCCTGCACATGTTCAAGAGCAGTCTTGAAGGGTTTCTATACTCTCAAGTCATCTACCCTCGTTCTTTGCATTTCATTTAAAAAAACTCACCAAAAAGATCTAGCTGAATATTTCTCACCTGCCTACTAACATAGTACTGGAAATTCTATCCAGCACAATAAAATAGGAAAAAATAGGAAGAAAATTGCTTTTATTTGCAGAAAGCATGGTTTTTTACATAGAAGATCCAAAAAGAATATCCCCAAATGATCTTCTGAAAGTGGTAAATGAACTTAATTAGGTCACAGGACACAAGATCAGCATATCAAAATCAATTTTATTTTGATATTCTAGTAGTGAACATGTAGAACTCAGCATTTGAGATACAACACCATTATAATCACTTGCTATGAAATACTTAGGTGTAAATCTAACAAAACATGTGTACGGGACCTGTATGCAGAAAACTACAAAATGTTTTTATTTAGATTACAAAAATCTAAGTAAAAGGAGAGGCATGTTATATCCATGAATTGGAAATCACCATGAGAAAAATGTTAATTCCCCTGAACTTGCTATACAGGTTTTGGGTAATTCTTATTAAAATACCAGCAATATTTTTTTTGTAGATACAGACAAGATTATTCTAAAATCTGCATGAAAAGACAAAGAAAGTAGAATAGCCAAAAAACCATTCTGGAAAAGAATAAAATGGGAAGAAACACTGCCCAAATTCAAGGCATATTATATAGGTATACTAACCAAGAGTATGTGGTATCGGGGCACCTGGGAAGCTCAGTGGGTTGAGCGTCCAACTCTTGGTTTCGGCTCAGGTCACGATCTCATGGTTTCGTGAGTTCAAGCCCCATGCTGTGCTTGGGATTCTCCCTCTCTCTCTGCCCCTCCCCCACTTGCACCCTCTCTGTCTCTCTCAAAATAAATTAATTAATTTAAAAAATTTAGAAAAAAGAATATGTGGTATTGATGGAGGGATAGACATAATGATAAATAGAATACAAAGGAAAACCTAGAAATGACCCCACGCAAGTATGAACAACTGAGTTTTGACCTAGTTGAAAAAGCAATTCAATGGAGGAAAGATAGTCTTTTCAACAAATGGTGCCAAATTGGACATCCATAGGCAGAAAAAACAGGACCTGGATCTAAACTTCACAGTTTATACAAAAATTAACTAATTCCAACCAAAATAACATAATTCATAATTCACGCAGGTTTTAACTAGCTTACTTAATTGTTTGTGGTCATTAATTTGTGCAAAGTAAATAAAAAAGATATGATTTTATTAAATCAACCTGTTGAGGAAATTCTTCATAAGAATTTTTAGGAGTTTCAGGTAGAATTATAGTCGTAATAATATGAAGTAATTCATGAGAATAATGAGTTTAAGGAAATATGTAAACTGAAAATTACTAGAGTCAGTTTGTTTTCAGTAAAGGGAAATTACCAATAATGTTCTCCAAGAAAATGTATACACTTACAAAGTATTTCATAGAAACTAATAGTCTCAAATGTTTTTGAGTTTATGGATTATCATTCACTGGCATAACGGTAGTGAATAGAAAATTAAATGTTAACAGGTTTCTCTAACATTCTTATAAATCTTCCCCCATATTATCAAAAAGAATATATTATATCTATTAAATGGATTATTGGGAAGGATCTCCATGTGCACAGAAACATGTGACATTGGGCAATGCTCAGTGCTCTTTAACTCTTGAAGCATCTGGTTTCACTGGTATAAAATTAGGAGAAAAATAAGATAAATATAAAAAAATATATTAAAAAGTTTAGATAAGTTGTTTAAGGCAGATACTGGTGTTTAAAATTAGATATGTTTGTAAATATGCTTAATTACTTGATTTGAGGTCATTTTACATCCGTAAAATATAACAAAAAAAATGCTTCAGTTACTAAATAAGTTATTCATTTTGACCACAACTCAGGTTTCAATTGGATTAGTACAGTTGTAATACAGGCCAATATTCCTAATGTTTTCATTTAAATTATAAAAGCCTTCACTGAATTCGTAAAGACGTGGCATGTGTGTGGAAACAGATACTGTTGTTTACCTAAAGTTCAAATGCAACTGGATGTCTGCTATTAATGTTTGTTAACTATGGCAAAACTACCATTGAATAATCCAGATTTAGGAAAACATACACTTATTGTGAGCCATCAGCTCTACGAATATTTTTTTCTCATACAAATTTAAAATGTAACTTAGTTTTTTTTAATTTTTATTTTTTAAATATAATTTATTGTCCACTTAGCCAACATACAGTGTATATTCAGTGTGCCCTTGGTGTCGAGGGTAGATTCCCGTGATTCACGGCTTACATACAACACTCAGTGCTCATCCCAACAAGGGCCCTCTTCACTGCCCATCTCCCATTTTCCCCTCTCCCTCTCAGCTATACAAATATTACAATGAAC
The DNA here is from genome assembly GCF_014898765.1 of Herpailurus yagouaroundi. Lineage (NCBI taxonomy): Eukaryota > Metazoa > Chordata > Mammalia > Carnivora > Felidae > Herpailurus > Herpailurus yagouaroundi. Next base: position 295,376 of record NW_024420310.1, on the reverse strand, counting down.
CTGATATCGTCAAATCTCCCTTGCAGTTACATAGGAGAAACTACTTAACATTTAGAACTACTAACTACCACGTCTGATGAACCGAGAAAATAGAAACATCATGAATAATATCTAGTCAACTTAGGTAGAAGATCAAAGAGCACAAGCTTTGGGGGGGGGGGATTGTATGAAGCAGAAAAAATACAGTCTGATTCCTCGGGAAATAATATTTTAAAATTAGTCAAATGTCTCAAGAACTACACTGAGATAAAAGACCATAACTAGTGCAAATAGAAAAAGAGTCATTTCTCATAGGGACTTAGGTGCAGAAAAACAATTTGTCTTAGAGAATTAGAGAAGAAGGAGACAATCCGTACTTTCCCCTTGTGTCTTGCTCAGAGTTAAGAGGATTATAAATTTGCTTTCATTGTTTTGGGACTTGAAATGAAATACCGTAATAAAGGATTTCTAGTACGAGCACATTAGTTTAAAGTCACTTATCTCCCTTCTCCTCTTGGAATTCACAAGGAGAATAAAGCCATGGAAATGCACACCTCTTATATGAAGCCAGGAGCAGCCAAAACCCCAAGTAATGAAAAGATGTTAGGGCTGCCAAATGCAGTGGAGAGAGGATACTAGTAAGACCTGCAGTGAATAGAGAGGATACGCCACACATGCAGACCTCAAAGGTATCTGACAATGAACAATTCTTGAATTTGAAGGCAGGAGCCTGAGATGAAGTGAGTAAATCCCTGTGTACAATAATGGAAATTGTGTGCAAATGTGGGAGCTGCAATTTTGTTCTGGGAAGCATAAAGCGATCACGTAGATAAGAAATTTTAGTTTGAGGAAATATTTTAGAAGAACCAGAAGAAATGGAAAAGGATAAAAGAAGCTACTATATATGCATTCATTGATGTGTTACTATCTGGACCATAAGAGGCCCAGAAAGATAGAGAAGTGAAAATACAGAGAAGGAAGTATTTGTAAAGCCAATAAAAATAAATTTCTTAGACTTAACGAAATATACACATAAACAAAATAAGAGAGATTCAGAGTACACTAAAAAAAAAGAGAAATAAATTCACACACACACACACACACACACACACACACGAGTTAATTTTTAAATGTCAAAGATGGGGCACTTGGGTGGCTCAGTCGATTGAGCATCCAACTTCAGCTCAGGGCACGAGCTCCGGGTTCGTGAGTTTGAGCCCCACATTGGGTTCAGTGCTGTCAGTGCAGAGCCTGCTTTAGATCTTCTGTCCCCCTCTCTCTCTGCCCCTCCCTCACTGGCACTCTCTCTCTCTCAAAAATAAACAACAACAAAAAAAAGAGGAGTAAATTCTAGAAGTTTGTAGAGAGACATAAAGCAAATCCAAGTCATACTAATATCACGTTTTTGAATAGCAGCACATGATGCAAGAAATTGAAGAAAAAGAATATAAAATTAAGCATGTATTTATCTAAACTGTCATTGAAATATAAGTGCGAAATGAAAGTATTCACAGACATACAAGCCATAGAAGTTTTTTGTTACAAGATATTTACAGCCAAAACAGTTATAGATGAAGTAGTTAAATAACAGAAGAAAAAAATTCAAGCAGCTGCTTAAGAACATATGGAAGAGGGACACCTGGGTGGCTCATCGGTTAAGTGTTTGATTTTGGCTCAGGTCATGATCTCGCGGTCTGTGGGTTCAAGCCCCGCATCGGTCTCTGTGCTGACAGTTCAAAGCCTGGAGCCTGTTTGGGATTCTGCGTCTCCCTCTCCCTCTGCCTGTCCCCCACTCGTGCTCTGTGTCTCTCTCTCTCATTCTCTCAAAAACGAATAAACATTAAAAAAAAGAACATATAGAAGAAAAGGTGATAAATTCTGAGGGTAAAGCTTGTTGTGGCAAATGGATGAGAGTGGGAGAGCAAGAGAGAGAATGAGACAGAGGGAGAGTAAAGGTAGCCATAATTACACTAAAATAAAAGTCTATTAAATATCAACATGATGGAAATGGGAAAAGGTGGGAATATGAATGATAGTGTGAAAGGATCAAATACAGTCAATCCCATGATTGAGATATATGCAGTTTACAAGAAACATACCTTAATAACAAGAACACATAATAGTTGAAGGTAAAAGCATGGAAAAAGACATATTAGGCAAAAGTCAGCCAAAAGAAAGCTGGTGTAGCTACATTAACAAGAGAAAACTTAGTGAATTCAAACAGAAGACAGGGATGGATTGAATCTTGGAAAATAGAAAGGACTAGTGGAAGAAATGCTGATATCCAAATAAAACTGGACTTTTATTAATAGTAATGCACTAATGTTAATTTCTTAGTTTTGAAATATGTACCATGACAATGTAAGATGTTCACATTAGTAGAAACCAGGTGAAAATGTATTATACTTGCAACTCTTCTGTAAATCTAAAATCATTCCCAAATGAAAACTGTGTCAAAATACAAAACATATTCAAAATCATAGGTTTAGATCCTAGATTCAAAAACCAAAATGTAGAGGTGTAAAATAACATGGAAGGGCACCTGGCTGGATCAGTTGGTAGAGCTTGCAACTTTTGATCTCAGGGTCATGAGTTCAAGCCCTACGTTGGGTATGGAGCCTACTTAAACAAAACAGCAAAACAAAACATAGGAGAAAAACTTCAGGACCTAGGGCTTGGTGAAGAGTTCTTCCACTGACACCAAAAGCACAATCCATAAAAGAAAAGACATGACAAACTGGACTTTGTCAGAATTAAAAACTTCTGTTGTATGTACAGCCTTTTTAAGAGGATGAAACATCAAGCTACAGACTTAGATCATGTATGTATGTTACAAAGCACTCTTGTCTAGAATATAAAAAGAACTCTCAAACCTCAACAATAAAGAGAAAATTCATCTAGAAAATGGGAAAGACCTGAGACATAGCACTGGAGAGGAGATACATGTGGCAAATGAGCTCATGAAAAGATATCCAACATCCATTGACATTAAGGAAATAGAAATTGAGGCCACAATTAGATATCACTACACACCTATTAAAAGAGCTAAAATATAAACTAGTGACAACACCAAATGCTAACAAGGGTGCAGAGAAACGATCTTTTATACATTCCTGGTCGAAACACAAAATGGAACAGCCACTCTGGACAAGCTTGGTGATTTCTTAAAAATTAAACATACCTCACATTGCACTTGCACTTCTGGGTACTTACCCAGAGAAATGAAAACACGTATTTACACAAGATTTTGTGTACATGATTTCCCTTAGCAGTTCTAATCATAATAGCCAAAACCTGGGGAACAATACATCCCCCAATAGGTAAAAAGCTAGATAAGCTGTGGTGCCCCTCTGTCTCATGCCTTATAACCCCAATCATAACTTAGAAACCATACCAACTGTGCTACCCAATTAAAGTCTTTGTTGAAGGTGTTTAGAGACTCTCAGCATATCCCCAATCCCATTTATAAAACTACACTAACATAATTCTCCTTGCACTCCCTCTTCTTACCTGTTGTGTTTTTTCACCATAGCATGTATCATCACCTGATATACACACGATGTATTTTACTTCTTTAATCGTTAATTTTCTAACCCTAACCCTAACCCTAACCCTAACTCTACAATGTAGTCTCTACAAGGACAGGAATTTGGTCTGTCTTCAAGTATTGTTGTAACCCAAGCAAATAGTGCCTGGTACATAGAGGTAATTCATTAAAATTTTCTAAATAAATAACTGTCATAGAAATAGATTGTATCCAGCAAATGAAAATATTTACTTATCCTCAATACATTGTAGTTGATTTGAAATATAAGAAAGTGATTATATTAGTAACATTTCCAGAAATAATTCCTGGGCTATATAAATCCAGTAAGACCCCCTTTTAAACGACCTCCAACATCCTTAAACGGAAGAATCTGTAAAATATTTAAAGAGGACAAAACTAAAGAGGAAAAGTAAATTGTAAGTTTGCAAAAGTAAAATTAGCTAAATAAAATTAATTTAATTAGTTAGTAACTGATAAAAGTATAAAATGACTTAAAGGCAAGCAGAAACTTTACATTTTTCGACTCTTCTTTCTGTGCTAAGCTGTTCCATATCCCCACCTTTTTAAACAATTCTTAAGACAGTTTCCCCCATTTTATATGTCTACATTAGTTTATGAACTTATGTGGAAATCTTCACACTTATTCCTATGAAGTTTCATATAATTAGTTCTAGTCTACCATTAATAAAGAAAAGAGCTTTTAAAGTATCTGTTTGGCTGTAGTTACTTGTGCAAACAATTGACATATGACGTATCAGTTTTAGGTGTACAACATAATGATTTTCTATATGTATATACTGCAAAATGATTATCAGGATAAGTTTAGTTAACATCCATCAGCATATTTACAATTTTTTGCTTTGCGATAGGACCTTTTAGGAATATACCAGGAGTGGAAGGTGGGGAACATAGAGAAAGGTTGGTAAAAGGGTACAAATTTCTAGCTACTGGACAAATAAGGTCTGAAGATCTAATATAAAATATAGTGACTATAGTTGACAACACTGTATTGTATCATGGAAATTCGCTAAGAGAGTAGAACTTAAGTGTTCTCGCCAGAGAAAATAAAATCACGAACAAGGAATATATCCCAACAGATTTATTTTTCTTTCATTGCTTTCAAGACTGTTTCATATTTTTTTCCCCACAAAGATCTGTAAATATTTTGTTGGATTTGTACTTGAGGATTTCTTTTTCTGTTGCTGTTTTTTGGTGTATTGTCAATGGTATTCTGCCTTTCGTATTCCAATTATTTATTACTGGTATCTAGAAAATCAACCGCATTTTGTATATTGACTTTGAACTTAGCTTCACGGTATCTCTATAAATTCTCATCCGGGCACAGAACAATGAGCTCCATTTCTGTTGGAGCTTCCCAAATTATGGCATTGGTGGATGTGAATACTGAACGTGGGCAAATCACCGAGAAAGGGCACAGCCGCCTTTGAACACCCTGGTTTGAGTTTCCTGAGCGATGCCCTTTTCGCCAGCAGGGGGCGCGCCAACCCGCCATTTCTGGATCGTGCGGTGCGCATGTGTGGTGGGCCTGCGGATGTCCCCGCCTTTTCCCCAATGAGGACAAGAGCTTAAGTCTCCTGAAGGCTACAGACGTCGTCCTACTGGCTCAGGACAACTTGAACCACGTCCTCAGGGAGGAAGAGGCTTCCTGCCCACCGCCCTGACCGGCCGAGGCCGGGGCTTTGTTGCAGTTTTTCCGGACATTTTTCTAAATTTTAAAAAATATTTTTATTTATTTTTGGAAGAGAGAGAGAGAGACAGAGACAGAGCGAGAGTGGGAGGGGGACAGAGAGCGAGGGAGACACAGAACCGGGAGCAGGCTCTAGGCCCTGAGCGGTCAGCCCAGAGCCCAACGCGGTGCTCGAACCAACGATCCGTGAGCTCGTGACCTGAGCCGAGGTCGGACGCTTAAACCGCCTGAGCCACCCAGGCGGCCCTCCCGGACGTTTTGCTGCATGGTGAGTATAGAAACTTTTATTTTCTAGAATATTCCCAGATGCTTTATTCTTTACTTTCTCGTACAAAATTTTAACGAGCGTTAATGGGCAAAATAACCCATTTGCCAGGGGTTTTTAAGGGTGGAATCCGTAGCATCCTGTATCGTTTTTACGGATTCAAGATTGTTTCTGGGGAGACATCGCGATACAATTTCAGACAGAGGGGAAACACACAGTAGTGAAATTAAAGAAACAAGTTGGACCAGCCAGTCTTAATGGCATTATATCTCAGCCTGAGGCAAAGAAAAAAAAGTTGCACCCCACTTTGTATTGCTAACTTTTTTTTTTTTTTTTTTTTTTTTTTTTACCGGGGACTGACTCCAAGGAGGGCGACTCTGGGCTTTATCCTTACCCTGTTCCCAAGCCCGCCACAAGCTTTGTCTTGTTAGGCCTTGCCCCACTCAGAAGAGTGCAGCTCGTATTATAATCCGTGCAGCGCCACCTTCCTGAGTAGAGCGCCGGCTATGGCCCTGTTTTCTCTGCCTCTTAAAGAAAATTAGACGTATAGTTGACATACCATGAAATATACCTGTTTCACATTATGCAATTGAGTGAGCTTTAGTAAATCTAGAGATGTGCACCTATTACTCCAATTGAATTGATAACATTGCCTTCAGCTCTAAAAGAAATGTATTGCTGATTTGTATTTGCCTCCTGTTCTACTCCTCGCCCCGGGGAACCGCTGATCTATGTTCTTTAGATTGGAATTCCTGGGTATTTCATATAAATGGAGTCGTATAATAACGTGAGGTATTTTATACCTGTTTCTTTTTCCCAGTTATCGTTGTCAAGACACATGGATGTTGTAGCAGGTTTCAGGACTTCATTCCTTTTTATGGCTGAATACTATTCTGTTGTAGAGATAGACCACATTTTGCATATCCGTGAGTTGATGGACATTTGGGTGGTTTCCCATTTTTCACTCTTGTGAACAATGCTACCCTGAACATTCACGTGCAAGTTCTGGTCTGGACCTATTTTTATTTACCTTGGGTATGTCGCTAGGCGTGAAAGTGCTGGATCATAGGGAGACTCTATGTTTAGCATTTTGAGGAATAGCTGACGTGTTTTCCAAAGTGGCTGAATTATTTTACGGTCTTAACGACAGTGTGTGATTATTCCAGTTCCTCCTTGTCCTCACCAATACTTGTTACAGTCTGTCTTTTTTTGCTATAACCTAGTGACTACAAAGTGGTATCTCATTTTATTTTTAATTTACATTTCCTTGATAACCAATCATACTGATCACTGTATGTGCTTATTGATCAGTAGCATGTATTCTTTGGCTAAATATCTGTTCAAATCCATTTCCCTTACTTTTTGAAAGTTGTATTTTTAGGTAATCTCTCCACCCAGCCCGGGCCCCCAACTCACAACTCTGACACCAAGAATCGCATATTCTACTGACTGAGCAAGCCAGGTGCCCCTCAGTCTGATTTTTTAAAAGGTTCTATTTGAATCACCCGTCGCTCATCACAAATGTACTCCTTAATCCCCATCATCTATTTTACCCATCCCACCACCCACCTCCTGTCTAGTAACCGTCAGTTTGTTCTCTATAGTTAAGAGGCTGTTTCTTTATCTCTGTTTTTTCCCTTGTTCGCTTTGCTTCTTAAATTCCACATGAGTGAAATCATCTGGTATTTCTTTCTCTGAGTTATTTCACTTGGCATTATACTCTAGTTCCATCCATGTCATTGCAAATGACAAGATTTCAATTTTTTATGGCTGAATAATATTCCTGTGTGTGTGTGTGTGTGTGTGTGTGTGTATCACATCTAAGTTATCCATTAATCTATCAATGGACACTTGGGCTGCTTCCATAACTTAGCTATTGGAAATAATGCTGCTGTAAACATAGGGGTTCATGTACCCTTTGAATTAGTGCTTTTGTATTCTTTGGGTAAATACCCAATAGTGTGATTGGTGGATTGTAGGGTAGTTCTGTTTTTACATTTTGAGGAATCTTCATACTGTTTTCCACAGCGGCTGCCCCAGTTTCCATTCTCACCAACAGTGCACGAGTGTTCCTTTTTCTCCATATCCTCGCCAGCACCTGTTGTTCCTTGTGTTTTTGATTTTAGCCATTTAAAAAAGTTTAAATCCAAGTTAGTTAACATATAGTAGAATCCGGAGTAGAATTTAGTGATTCATCACTTCCATAGAACACCCAGTGCTCATCCCAACAAGCTCCCTCCTTAATGCCCATCGCCCATTTAGCCCACCCCCCACCTCCCCTCCAGCAACCCTCAGTTTGTTCTCTGTATTTAAGAGTGTCTTAGGGTTTGCCTCCCTCTCTGTTTTTATCTTACTTTTCCTTCCCTTCTCCTATGTTCATCTGTTGTGTTTCTTAATTCCACATATGAGTGAAATCATATGATATTTGTCTTTCTCTGACTTATTTGACTTAGCATAATACACTCTAATTCCATCCACATTGTTGCAAATGACAAGATTTCATTCTTTTTGATCATAGTAATATTCCATTTTATATATATATATATATATATATACACACACGCACACACACACACACCACATCTTCATAATCCATTCATCAGTTGATGGACATTTGGGCTCTTTCCATAATTTGGCTATTGTTGATAGTGCTACTGTAAAATAAACATTGGGGTGCAAGTACCCCTTCGAATCAGCATTTTTGTATCCTTTAGATAAATACCTACTAGTGCAATTGCTGGGTTGTAGGGTACTTTTTAAAAAAATTTCTTGGGGGAACCCTCCACACTGTTTTCCAGAGTGGCTGCACCAGTTTGCATTCCCACCAACAGTGCAGGAGGGTTCCTCTTTCTCTGCATCCTTGCCAACATCTGTTGTTTTTCCTGAGTTTTTTCATTTTAACCATTCTGACAGGTATGAGGTGGTATCTTATTGTATTTTTGATTTGCATTTCCCTGATGATAAATGATGTTAGAAATAAGCCCATTGACTCAACCAAAGGAAGGACGTGGAGACTTGGAGCACAGTGAAGTGAGCCTTGAATCAAAGTCCTTGCAAGAGCAGGTATCCAATGGACAGGCACACTCGGGGCGGTTACAGCAGATGATTTATCTCCTAGCGTGTAAGTCCCTCCCCTGGTTTCTCATTGGCTGAGTACTATGGAGGTTACAGCCTTACCCGGAAGTCACCTGTGCACATGTAAGACAAAAAGTCATCTGATTGGAACAAATGTGGTTTCCTGAGGTGACACAGACACTTTCAGTCCCTCCTCCCTTTGTTCCTTGGCACATGCTCCTTGCAAAGCTTGTGAAAATAAGCCTGCAAAACAGAGAGGGGAAGAAGAACCAGAAAGTGAAGTGTCTAAATGTTTGGGAATCCGTTGTGGTGGGGGTATGGGGTTTGTACATATTTTCAATAGATTGTAAACCTACTGTTAACAAGACAGCACAGCTTTTATTTGGTATTTCTGAAAATGAATCATCTCCCTTACTTCTCACAAGTGATGAAGAGCATCTTTTCATGTGTCTTTTGGCCACCTGTATGTCTTTTTTTTTTTTTAAATTAAAAAAAAATTTTTTTTAACGTTTATTTACTTTTGAGACAGAGAGAGACAGAGCATGAATGGGGGAGGGTCAGAGAGAGAGAGGGAGACACAGAATCTGAAATAGGCTCCAGGCTCTGAGCTGTCAGTACAGAGCACGCGGGGCTCCAACTCACGAGCCGTGAGATCATGACCTGAGCTGAAGTCGGACGCTTAACCGACTGAGCCAGCCAGGCGCCCCTGTATGTCTTCTTTAGAAAAATGCCTGTTCATGTCTTCTGCCCATTTTTTTAAATTGGATTATTCATTTTTTGGGTATTAAGTTGTATAAGTAAGTTCTTTATATATTTTGGATGCTAAGCCTTTATAGGATGTATCATTTGCAAATATCTTCTCCCATTGAGCAAGTTGCGTTTTAGTTTTGTTGATTGTTTGCTTTGTTGTGCAGAAGCTTTTTATTTTGATATAGTCCCAATAGTTTACTTTTGCTTTTGTTTTCCTTGCCTCAGGAGACATATCTAGAAAAATGTTGCTATGGCTGATGTCAAAGAAGTTATTGCCTGTGTTCTCTTCTAGAATTTTTGTGGTTTCTGGTCTTACGTTTAAGCCTTTAATCCATTTTGGATGTATTTTTGTGTAGGGTGTAAGAAAGTGGCCTAATTTCATTCTTTTGCATGTTGCTGTTCAATTTTCCCAACATCATTTGTTGAAGAGACTGTCTTTTTTCTCATTGGATATTCTTTCCTTGACCATAGAGTTGTAGAATTGTGGTCTGGTTCTAGGACTTACTAGCATCATGAATTTGGTGAATTCACGTAATATTTCTGAGTTTCCGTTTCTTTATTTTTTAGAAGGGTTATGATAATGATAGAAACCAATGTAAGAACTAAAGGATATAATATATTTGCAAGCATGTAGAAAGAAAGTATAATTCAGTGCACTTGGTATTCCTCAAGCCATGGCTTTTCCTTTTGTCGAGTGTTTAAATTGCTGTGGGGAACAAAGGCAAAAGAAAAAAAAAATCTCCTTATAACTTACAGCCTATTGACAAGTCCTTGAGATAGGCAGAGTGACCTTCCTCTGGGAACTCAGTTGATACTTTGCTAAAGACAAAAGGCAATCAGGGCGCCTGGGTGGCTTAGTCGGTTAAGCGTCGGACATTGGCTCAGGTCATGATCTGGCGGTCCGTGGGTTCAGGCTCCGTGTCGGGTTCTGTGCTGCCAGCTCAGAGGCTGGAGCCTGCTTCAGATTCTGTGTCTCTGTCTCTCTCTGCGCCTCCCTTGCTCGTGCTTTGTTTCTCTCTCTCTCAAAAAGAAATAAACATTAAAAAAATTACAAAAGGCAATCTTAGTTTAACATTAATCCAACCTTCAGGATCCTGTAAGTCTCCTTTAACATATAAAAATTCCTTTGAAAACTTCCTTTCTCTCTCCCTCCCCCAAGATTATATGTTAGCAATCATCCTCCAAGCATAGGGCCCACTGATACACATCCAAGGGGTCTCATGACTGAGGTTTACTAGTCAGTAATAAATGACCTAACAACAGCTAGCCCCTCAAGGGCCTGGAAACCTTGCTACCAAATTCCTTAGAGACTTACTCTCTCCCTAACCCCCTCCCAACTTGAACTATGCAATCAGTCTTCCCTTACAACCCCAGTGCAGCTCTTTCTGCCCATGGCTTCTGTGCCTGTGCTTTAATAAAACCACCTATTTGCACTGCAGACTTCTCGAGAATTCTTTCTTGACTGTTTGCTCCAAGCCCCAACATCTGTACATCATAAATGATTTTCATATCATCTATATTTCATTATCTTTTCATCGTTCTTATTGATGAGGGAGCCTGGGGCAAGCTGAGGACAAAGTACAGGCTAACAGTACCCTCCCCTCTCCCCGGGTGGGAAACGTGTGATATTCCTCAGACTCTCCCGGCTGCCCAAGAACAGGGGAAACAAAAGAAAGCAGCTGGTTGACTGATAGAGATCACGGTCCTGCAGGACAGGAGTCTCCTTCAGTTTACGGAGAACTTGGTAAACCGCAGGAAAGAGGCAATCTTATCCATAGCCTGATCCCCAGAAACCCATAGGCTCCGTTTCCTGGAGCCCTAATACCGCCCTCATCAAGATGGAAGGGGTTTCGGCGCTCGCCATGGTGATGTGGGAAACTAAGGCAAGTGCAAAATGAAATTCCCTTACTGCCTACAGCCCACTGACAAGTCCTTGAAACTGGCAGAGTGACCTTCCTCTAGGAGCTCAGCTGCCTCGATGATGACACTTTGCTGGGGGCGAAAGGGAATCTCGGCTTAACGTTATCCTGACCCCCCAGGATCCTGTGAGTCCCTTTAAACACATAAAAATTACTTCGTAAACCTCCTTTAAACACATAAAAATTGCTTTGCAAACCTCCTTTATCTTTAACCCCCAAGTATATGTTGGCAGTTATACTCCAAGCCTATGGCCCCTGATATACATCTGAAGGGTCTCATGACTGAGCTTTTACTGAACAGTAATGAATGGTGCTTTCCTAACAACAGCTAGCCCCTCACGGTCCTGGAAACCTCGCTTCCAAAATTCTTTAAAGACTTACGCTGTCCCTAACCCCCTCCCATCCTGAAGGTATATAATCAGTCACCCTTCACAACCCCAGTGCAGCTCTTTCTGCCCAAGCTTCCTGTCTCTGTGCTTTAATAAAAGCACCTTTTTTAAAAAAAAAAAATTTTTTTTTAACGTTTATTATTTTTGGGACAGAGAGAGACAGAGCATGAACGGGGGAGGGGCAGAGAGAGAGGGAGACACAGAATCGGAAACAGGCTCCAGGCTCTGAGCCATCAGCCCAGAGCCTGACGCGGGGCTCGAACTCACGGAGCGCGAAATCGTGACCTGGCTGAAGTCGGACGCTTAACTGACTGCGCCACCCAGGCGCCCTAAAAGCACCTTTTTTGCACTAAAGATGTCTTCAAGAATTCTTTCTTCGCCGTCGGCTCTGAGCCCACACTGTCACCCTAAAACCCCATCATTAATATTTAAAAAAATTTTTTAAAGTTTTGTTTTTGAGAGAAAGACAGGGAGAGAGCAAGTAGGGAAGGATATACTACTTGTCCACAAGGAAGAATATTTTTTCTTGCTGCCTAGAAGGTATGGGTTGTTTGTACCCTAATAAAAGGAGAAAAATCAATTTGTTAATAGCAAAATAAAGCATGATCTTAGGTATTTAAAGTGGAATGATTTAATTTTTTTTAATGTTTATTTATTTTTGAGGGTGGGGAGGGGCAGAGAGAGAGGGAGACACAGAATCCGAAGCAGGCTCCAGGTTCTGAGCTGGCAGTATGAGCCCACACGGGACTCGAACCCACGAACCGCATCTCGAGATCATGACCTGAGTCGAAGTCAGAGGCTTAAACGACTGAGGCACCCAGGCACCCCTATTATCTTTTCATCATTCTTATTAGTGAAAGTGGCTAAGCTGTGCTAACTATTCTTTCATGTCTTAATAGAGTGTCAGGTCTGTCTTAGTCCATTTGGGCTGCTATCACAAAGTGTCAGACACTGTGTGACTTGTAAACACGAGAGATTTATTACTCAGAGTTCTGGAAGAGGGAAGTCAGAGATCAGAGTGCCAGCATGGTCGGGTGAGGGCACTTTCCTGGGCTGCAGAGTTCTTGCTGTGTCCTTACGCGGCAGAAGGGGCCGGAGATGTTCCTAAGGCCTCTTTTACAAGGCACTAATCCCATTCATGAGGGCTCCACTGTCATGACCGTGTAGGGGAAGAAAAATTACTTTCCTTCTACCATTCTAGGTTCTTGGCTGAGACCTGCCCCTGTAATAAAAGCTAGATGAATGGGAGAGAAACAGAAGTTTATAATATGTATACACTTTGTATACATGTGAGAAGCCCAGGAACATTGAATAACTCCCTGAAATGGCCTGAGCCACCACTTTAAATACCATCTCTAGCAAAAGACAAAAGAAAGATCTGGGGGTGGAGGGAGCCAGTTATGGGAAATCACCAGAAAAAGCACAGTAAAGGAGCGTGAGGTTGCTATGCAGATTTAAGTCATCGCCTTCTCCATTGATAAGAGTTTCTATAGATTAGAGACATCCTCTTCCTGGTACAGAAAGGGAGACACCCTTACAGATGGGGATTCCCTTATAAATGTAAATGTTCCTTACAACAGGATAACTTCTACTTGGTTTTCACAGCTAGTCTTGTCGGCTTTTTCTTAAAAATAACTAGCTCAAGAAAATCTACTTGCTAAAAAGGCATATTTTGAAGTGACATATTCTCCCCCTTCAACCTAATCACTTCCCCAATACCCTCTCTACTAATATAAACACCTCTAAGGAGTTAGGATTCCACCATTTGAATTTTGGAAAGGCACAAACATTCAGACCATAGCAAGGTCTCGATGTAAAATTCTAACTTTTGTGGCTGCAACTGTGTGAAGACCCGTGACAAAAATAGGGGTTTATAAATTAAAATAAAAATCAATTTCAAATCAATACGAGGATCGTATATTGGCAATATGTATCTGGAAGGCCACTCACTCCCAACTGTGCAGAACTAGTGGAAAAATAACTCAGGATATTTAAGGTCCATTAGTCACTACCATAAGGACTGTAGTTCCCGCTTAATTAACCCTGCCTGGAAATTTTCCATATCACATGAGATTAAAAGCCCTTTGAGTTCATAAGCAATGTACATTTTGATAGAGACCAGTAGGAAGAAAACGTGGCATTACATCACATATACAAAGCTTTGTGGATAAAGAGAGAACTATAATACTGTAGCTTTATCACTAAATACATAAACCAAAGCAACTTAAGTGATTATTTACAATGTATTATTCTCAGATTCTGTTTTTAATAGTCTGAGTATAAAGGTTCTTGCTCATTAAAAACAATCTGTTATGTGACTTACTGAAAGCTGGTAGTGGTAGCCGAGTGGATTCCAGATGATTGCTTTTTTACTTTCTTTATCTACAGGGATAAGCTGATACGATTCTCATCTTTTACAGTGGACTCTAGAAGGAGCCTAAAAGGGTTTTGGGGAACATACACCTTAGTTTGAGTCCCATTGCAACCATTAGTAGCCTGGTCACCTTTTTTTTAATGTTTATTTTTGAGAGAGAGACAGAGACAGAGAGAGAGAGAGAGCACGAGCAGAGCAGGGGAGGGGCAGAGTGAGAGGGAGATACAGAATCCGAAGCAGGCTCCAGGCTCCGAACTGTCAGCACAGAGCCCGACGCGGGGCTGGAACTCATGAACCCTGAGATCATGACCTGAGCCGAAGTCCGATACTTAACCAATTGACTGAGCCACACAGGCGCCCCCTCCCCCTTGTTTCTTTTTTTATTTGCATATACTTGACACACAGTGTTACCATAGTAGACTTACCACTTTGATCAAGTTAGTTTTTCTAAGTCACACTTCTCCCATCTGTAAAGTGAAACTACTGATAGCTCTCATGCATAGTCTTCAGTAAGATGATACGTATGTAAGGGGCTTCACGCTGTGCCTGTTAATAGAAGACACCCCAAATACCAGCTATTAATACTATTAGGTTACCTATCACACAAAATGAATTAGCATATTTTTTCTAATATGCTTAGTTAATAAAGGCATTTTTTTAGATGACTAAAATGTTTACTAGGAAAATTCCTTTTTTCCGAGCACAGTCGACACATGAGGTTACGTTGATTTCAGGTGTGCGGCATAGCGATTCCACAGCTGTGCACGATGCTGTGCTCAGCACAAGCACAGCTACTGTCGTCACATGCAGCGCTGTTACGGTGCCATAGAGGTTATTCCCTGTGCTGCATAGGAAAGATCCTTTTATTTTTTTATTACTTTTTAAAAAATGTTTATTTTGAGAGAGAGCACATGTGCGTGAGTGCGGGAGGGGCAGAGAGCAAGTGAGAGAGAATCCCAAGCAGGCTTCGCGCTGTCAGCACAGAGCCCAATGCGGGGTTCCATCTCACAAACCATGAGGTCATGAGCTGAGCCAAAATCAAGAGTCCCGGACGCTCAACCGACGGAGCCACCCAGACACGCGAGGAAAATTCCTTTTAAAGTGAGTTTTTTTAAATGTGAGTGACAAAAAAATGCTTTATTCGTTTATTTTTCTTCCATTCAACAAATGTTTGTTGAATATCTGTCTGAGATGAATATCAGAGATTTGAGTATGAATAAAACGGACAAAATTCTCTACTCTCACAGATCTTACTGCCTAATCAGATTGAGAGAGACCATGAACAAACAGTGTGTATGTGTATCTAGATAGATATCCTATTTAGATTTGTGTGGTCGTGTATATCTATCTAGATATCTGGATATCTTATATCTGAGATGGTGACCATAAGCACTATGGAGAAGAAAATCAAGGAAGGGGGTTAAGGAGTGCTGGGGAATGTGACTTTGGTAATTTATTAGTGTGCTCAAGTACAGCCTCACTGATAAGGTGATTTTTTTTTTAGTGAAGGCAGATCTAAAGGAAACGAGTAGTAGAGCTAGGAAGATATAATGAGAAAGAACATTCTAGGAAGAGACTAGTGATTACAGAGTCCCTGAGATAGAAGCATTTGTGGCGTTTTGGAGGTATCCTAGGCAGCTGGAGCACGTGAGCCAAGTGGAAACTGGAAGGAGGGAGTCAGGTAATGCAGAGCCTTTAGGAGACTGTAGAGACTTTGGCTTTGTCTCTGAGTGAAATGAGAAAACTGCAATGTTTTCAGCAAAGACGTGACATAATGCAGCTTAAGCTGTGAAAATATTCCACTGTCTCATCTAGAACATCTGAAACTAAAGGTAGTTTTGACTCAGCACACAGTTGCCGTGTTCTGCGATGCCACAACCACTGCCTAGTGGAAAAGTGCTTTGAAAGTCATATCGACTCTAGAAAACCTCTATGAAGCCATGTGGGTAATAAAACAACCCCCTTTCTCAGTTACACTAGTTTCATATTTTGGTTGGTTAGAACATGGGTCTAAACTTTTCATTCATCTTAAAAAAATCCATAACCATTATGGTATTCCTACCGTAGCCTGCAGTCCCATGTTCTTGATCATACATGGATCCAGGTAAGGCATAGTTGTATTATTCTATATCTGACTCTGAATTTATCTACAATCAGCTGGTGATAGGAGCAGGGTTATATCTCATTCATCCAGTCTATAAATTTTTATTAAATGTCTACTGTATGTCAGACATTACTATAGCTGGAAAGTCAGCGGTGAACAAAGAAAGAAAATCTCTAGTTTAGTAGACTTTACATTCTAGTAGGAAGATACAGAAAATAAGCAAATAAATCATCTATCAACTTGATAAATGCTCTAGAAAAATAGTGCATGGTAAGGGACGTATGGAATATTAGGAGGAGAGTGTTGCTATTTTGTATGTAGTGATCTTTTTCTTTTAAGGTGACATTTGAGCACAGACCTGAAGGAAGTGAAGGAACAAGCCATGCAGATATTTGGAGACAGAACAGTGTGTTCTAGGCAGGGAAAAGTCCAAAGTGCCCCCAAATACTATTTATGACATGTTAGGATTAGACTAGGGTTGGGCTAGGATTGGGGATACCAACCAGGAAGCCCTTTCATCAAGAGTGCAATCAGTGAAGGGGTGAGTGTTACACAGTGAGTTCAGAGAAGTAGCCAGAAGGTTGACAGTGGCAGGGATTGTCTGGTAGAGTATGGATTTTGAATTTTATTCAGGAAAAATTAAGAAGCCATCGCAGTTTTGGGCAGAGATTTGGTACAGTCTGACTTATGTTTAATCAAATATCTCTGGCTGATTTGTTTTATGATCAGATTGTCATCTGGGTCAAAAGGACAGAAGCAGGGAGACCAGTTTGAAGGCTATTGCAATAATCCAGTCTAGAGGTAATATTTAGACCATAATGTTGTTATTGGGATCTGGAATCGACTTATTTCTAGAAATCTTTTTAAGTGCTAATGGACAAGATTGGTTGTGTGAATGAAATTGAGGAGTCAAAGTTAACTCCAGAGTTTTTGCCTGAGCATCTGATAGAGTGGAAATACCATTAAGGGAGATAAGGTGTTGGTGGGTATTCAAGGACATGTTACGGACATGGCAAATTCAGGATGCCTATTAGATATCCAAGTGGAGGTGGTAAGTATATAGTTGGATATTTCATTCTGGAGCTCAAGGGAGATGTTGGATCTGGCCCGGAACCATGTAGTTGGGATTCATGAGACTGTAGATGGATTTCATGTCATGAGAAAAGATGAAATCACTTAGAAAGGAAATGTACCTAGAGTTCATAGATGGATGCAGAGTTGGGGAAGAGCTTCTTGGTGTTTAATACCACACCCCACTCTTGCACCATCACCCTGTTAGGGAAATATTATCATCTATGTCCCATTGCTCCCACAAGAGGGGAAAGCTGCACCTAGCCTAGCACCAGCTCTGTGCTGCAGCCTGACCGGATGGAGAACCGCTAACAAGTGCAGGCAAGCTGGACCTCTCCTGAACGTTCTCTCCTCCTCCTGCCTCTACCCTACTCCGTAGTTAGGCACTTGCAGCAGGAAATTATATGGTCACCCTATATATGAAACACACAAGACAAAGGCGTACATAAAATGAAACTAAAGGGATGCCAAATTATGGATGAGACATATAAGCTAAAGGAAAGATATTATTGCAACTTTATGTCAGATAAAATAGAATTGAAGTGAAAACATCATAAAAGAAAAATGTGTTATTATTTATTTATTTATTTATTTATTTTTATTTATATATGAAATTTATTGTCAAATTGGTTTCCATACAACACCCAGTGCTCATCCCAAAAGGTGCCCTCCTCAATACCCATCACCCACCCTC